>NC_064927.1:488563102-488866132 GCF_023897955.1 Schistocerca gregaria
ATCCTACGGTCTTGGCGTGCATCCGTGCGTCGCTGCGGTCCGGTCCCAGGTCGACGGGCACGTGCACCTTCCGCCGACCACTGGCGACAACATCGATGTACTGTGGAGACCTCACGCCCCACGTGTTGAGCAATTCGGCGGTACGTCCACCCGGCCTCCCGCATGCCCACTATACGCCCTCGCTCAAAGTCCGTCAACTGCACATACCGTTCACGTCCACGCTGTCGCGGCATGCTACCAGTGTTAAAGACTGCGATGGAGCTCCGTATGCCACGGCAAACTGGCTGACACTGACGGCGGCGGTGCACAAATGCTGCGCAGCTAGCGCCATTCGACGGCCAACACCGCGGTTCCTGGTGTGTCCGCTGTGCCGTGCGTGTGATCATTGCTTGTACAGCCCTCTCGCAGTGTCCGGAGCAAGTATGGTGGGTCTGACACACCGGTGTCAATGTGTTCTTTTTTCCATTTCCAGGAGTGTATGCTATATTTTTTTTAGTGTTCAGGGCCAACTGTCGCTTGGGATTAGCCGGACAGTCTAAGGCGCTGCAGTTATGGACTGTGTGGCTGGTCCTGGCGGACGTTCCAGTCCTCCCTCATGCATGAGTGTGTGTGTTTGTCCTTATGATAATTTAGGTTAAGTAGTGTGTAAGCTTAGAGACTGATGACCTTAGCAGTTAAGTCCCATAATATCTCACACACATTTGACCATTTTTTCATTGTCAACTACCAGATTCTGCACCATTCATCAGTTCACTGCAAATCTATACTGTCTCCTAGCATTACTATTTATTTATGGTGAACCGCGTCAATGGGATTAGTCTTCAGGAGATTCTGATTCTTTCTACTAGATCATTTATACGCACTGTAACAGCAACGGTCCAACCACACTTCCTTGGGATCTCCGAATTTTGCACCTGTCGATTTTGTTCCCTTAAGAGCGATGTACTGAGTTCTATTTGTAAGGAAGTCTTCATCCAGTCACAAATCTTGTCCGACACTTGGTAATCTCGTATTTTATTTCACTAAACGGCGCTGTGGGACGCTGTCAGATGCCGCCTCAAGTCGAGGAACAGTACATCAACCTGAGCGCCGTTGTTTACAGCGTTAAGAATCTCATACACGAACAAAGCTAGCTGAGTTTCGAAAAATCTCTGTTTGCTGAGTTTCGAAAGATCTCTGTTTATGGAATCCATGTTGATTTTTATGGGAGAGATTTTCATTCTCCAAATGCGTCTTAATACGCGAGCACGTAACAACAAAATTGACGTGAACGATATAGGCTTTAATTATGTACAACTGTCCTACGACCTTTATCGGAAACGGGAATGACCTGCACTTTTTCCAGTCGCTAGATACCCCTCGTTTCTTCAGCGATCTACAACAAACTGCTGCTGGAAGGGGAGCAAGTTCTTTCACATAATGTTTGCAGAATTTGTAGATATCTCCTGTGGTCCTGACGCCCTTGCACTACCAAACGATTGTAGTTGTTTTTCTGTTCCGCGGTCTGTTACTTCAGTATCTACAACTTCGACTTTCTTACGATGATTGAAACGAGAGACCGTGTTATGATCTTCCACGGTGAAACAATGTCAGAAGACTGAGCTCAGTATTGTGTTATCTTCCGTTATGGTGCCAGAGTGGGCACGGTTTTCGAACCGCTTACTCATTTTGCTTGGGACCACAATCTCTTAGAAGTTTTACTCAGATCGGCTGACAAAAGTTTACTTTAAGAGTCATTGAACGCTTCTCTCATTATTCTCCTTACGCTCATTTTCGCTTCATCCTGCTCTCATTTGTTAGCTTAGTTTTGACTTCTCTCGAATATGTAATAAAGCTCACTTTTTTTCGTAGCAGTTTTCTAAAATTAAACCATGGTGAGTCTTTACCATATCTTCAGACGTTTAAAAAAATTAAATACTCCGTCTTCTGACTACTAGTGGCCCATCGGGACCATCCGACCGCCGTGTCATCCTCAGCTGAGGATGCAGTGAGGAGGGGCGTGTGTTCAGCATACAGCTCTCCCGTTCGTTATGATGGTTTTCTTGGACCAGAACCGATACTTTTCAGTCGAGTAGCTCCTCAGTTGGCATCACGAGGCTGAGTACACCCTGAAAAATGGCAACAACGCATCGCGCCCCCAGATGGTCACCCATCCAAGTGCCGGCCACGGCCGACAGCGCTTAACGTCGGTGATCTGGCGGGAACCGGTGTATCCACTGCAGCAAGGCCGTTGCCTCCCGTCAGATGTTGCCCAGATCATTCTTGCCTAAGGCGAATTGAAAGAAATTTTTGAATGTTTTTCCATTTGCGCTCCACAGCTTCGTTCTCAGCATTGAATATTTGTCGCTCTCTACTCAGATACTCAGTAATTTTTATCCTGCCATTCTTGTTAAGCAAAACTATTTTTTTATTTTTCTTAACACTCTTTGTAATACCAATATTCATAGTTGCTATCACAGCTTTGTAATCGTTGGTACCTTCCTCTATGATAACTTATTATGTAAGTTCGATGTCTAAGTTAGCTTCTCGAGCTGGTTCTCTAATTATCAGCTCGAAGTAATTTTCGGACAAGACATTCAAAATCCGCGTGTCCGCCACCAGTTTTGATAGTGTGACTCTCTTAATCTGTAGCTGGAAAGTTGAAGCCCCCCGCCCCGCCCCTCCCCCCCCCCCCCCCCCCCCCCGCCCCGTCCCCCTTACAACACTATGAGCAGGAAAATTGTTAACGCTATTGTGCAGGTTCTCTCTCAAGCTTTGACCGATGAGGGTACCATGATCAAAGATACTGACGTCAGTACGCCTGTGCAACTTTATGGTTCCCCATACCATAACAATTGGTCCACCCTAACACCATTTTTCGACAGAGCGAGGTGGAGCAGTGGTTGCAGCACGCTGGCCTCGCATTGGGGAGGACGACGGTTCAAACCCGCGTCCAGCCATCCAGAGTTACGTGATTTCTCTAAATCATTCCAGGAAAATGCCGGGATTGTTCCTTTTAAAGGGCACGGCCGTTTTCCTTCCCTATCCTTGACCAATTCGAACTTGTGCTCGGTCTCTAATGATCGCGATGTCGACGGGACGTTAAACGCAAGCATCTTCCCTTCTTCAGTATTGTTCGACTACGTTTCTGGATGCTTTACTTGATCCCACCTCTCGCCATATGAGGATGCGTCCAGCGTTGCACGACCACATCGAACACCGCACGTGAAAGAGCTCATGGAACAATGGATTGGGCTGCTCTTCCCCCGACTTAAATCACGTAGGGAACGCGTGGGATGCGCTGGAGAGACGTAGTGGAGCACGTCCACATCCGCCAAGGAGCGTCCAGCCGTCGTCAACCGCTGTGGTGGAAGAACGGAACTCCCTGCCACGAGAACTCCAAAACACTTTTTTGGCCAGATTGGAAGCACGTTGCAGAGCATGGTTTGCCGACCGTGGTGATCACACAGCCTACTAACGCCAACTATTAGCCGACCGTGGTGATCACATAACCTACTAACACCAACTACCCCCGTTTGTATGTCCATGAGACCATCAGGAAACGCGATGAGTTCAGTGTAATTATTGTCTTTCAATAAAATTGTCATTCCTGTTCGTCTCATTGCATATCTCTTTCAGTTACTTTCTATACTACAGTTGTTGTTGTTGTGGTCTTCAGTCCTGAGACTGGTTTGATGCGCCTCTCCATGCTACTCTATCCTGTGCAAGCTTCTTCATCTCCCAGTACCTACTGCAAACTACAACCTTCTCTATCTGTTTTGTGTATTCATCTCTTGGTCTCCCTCTACGATTTTTACGCTTCACGCTGCCCTCCAATACTACATTGGTGATCCCTTGATGCCTCAGAACATGTCCTACCAACCGACCCCTTCTTCTAGTCAAGTTGTGCCACAAACTTATCTTCTCCCCAATCCTACTCAATACCTCCTCAGTAGTTATATGATCTACCCATCTAATCTTCAGCATTCTTCTGTAGCACCACATTTCGAAACCTTCTATTCTCTTCTTGTCCAAACTAGTTATCGTCCACGTTTCACTTCCGTACATGGCTACACTCCATACAAATACTTTCAGAAACGACTTCCTGACACTTAAATCTATACTCGATGTTAACAAATTTCTCTTCTTCAGAAACGCTTTCCTTGCCATTGCCAGTCTACAATTTATATCCTCTCTACTTCGACCACCATCAGTTATTTTGCTCCCCAAATAGCAAAACTCCTTTACTACCTGAAGTGTCTCATTTCCTAATCTCATTCCCTCAGCAGCACCCGACTTAATTCGACTACATTCCATTATCCTAGTTTTGCTTTTGTCGATGTTCATCTTATATCCTCCTTTCAAGACACTGTCCATTTCGTTCAGCTGCTCTTCCAAGTCCTTTGCTGTCTCTGACAGAATTACAATGTCATCGGCGAACCTCTAAGTTTTTATTTCTTCTCCATGGATTTTAATTCCTACTCCGAATTTTTCTTTTGTTTCCTTTACTGCTTGCTGAATATACAGATTGAATAACATCGGGGATAGGCTACAACCCTGTCTCACTCTCTTCCCAACCACTGCTTCCCTTTCATGTCCCTCGACTCTTATAATTGCCATCTGGTTTCTGTACAGATTGTAAATAGCCTTTCGCTTCCTGTATTTTGCCATTGCCACCTTCAGAATTTGAAAGAGAGTATTCCAGTCAACATTGTCAAAAGCTTTCTCTGAGTCTACAAATGATAGAAACGTAGGTTTGTCTTTCCTTAATCTAGCTTCTATGATAAGTCTTAGGGTCAGTACTGCCTCACGTGTTCCAATATTTCTACGGAACCCAAACTGATCTTCCCAGATGTCGGCTTCTACGAGTTTTTCCATTCGTCTGTAAGGAATTCGCGTTAGTATTTTGCATATACTACAGTGTAACGTTTCATTATGTATGGTCCAAGATTCATCGAGCTATGTTTCTTGGCCGCGTCACATCACGCAAAAGCTACTTCTGTGCTTAAATTTCTCACACCAGTGTATTTAGAGTAAGTGCGACTCTGTCACCGCAATAAACCTTACGTCAAGTTGAAATGTTATTGTTTTCTTTGCACGCAAATAGCACGCGATCCGGCCATGACTCAGACAAACCATGACACGATGTCTGCCTTAGCGGAGATTTGATGCAGCTGATTCAGCTAGGGCTGTAGGCACTTCTAAATATAGCTACATATAGCTACCGCTTGCGCGTAGTAAACTTTTAGAAATAACTCCAGCAGTCACAACGCTAGCACCACGACAGGTTTCGCTTAGAGGCAGGTTATGAAGACCTGTTGGTCAGTGAAAAAGAACGTGTACGTGTTGTGGAAAACTGCAGAATCGTCCTTGGTATCTATCGAATGTGGACGAATCATTAGTTCTTTAGCAGACGAGAGAATGGACATCGTAGGCCTGACAGCCTGGAAAAGCAGAGTAGGCAATAATCAGTGATGCAATTCTGCACCTACACATGTGCTACACAAGTCATCGGACTGTAGTTGCATAAGGGTACTTGTCATATAACTATATTTTTCCTCCAGAATGAGTTTTTCACTCTGCATTGGAGTGTGCGCTGATATGAAACTTTCTGGTAGATTAAAACTGTGTGCCGGACCGTGACTAGAACTCGGGACCTTTGCCTTTCGCGGACAAGTGTTCTACCAGCTGAGCTACCCAAGCACGACTGCCGACCCATTCTGCAAACAACCTCCAGACTGTGGCTAAGCCACGTCTCCGCGCTATATCCCTTCTTTCAGGAGTGCTAGTTCTGCAAGTTTCTCAGAAGAGCGTCTGTGAAGTTTGGAAAGTAGGAGACGAGGTACTGGCAAAATTGAAGGACGGGTAGTGAGTGAGTCGTACTTCGGTAGCTCAGGCGGTATAGCACTTCCTCGCGAAAGGCAAAGGTCCCAAGTTCGAGTCTCGGTCCGGCACACAGTTTATCTTTTTCATCTTCCTCCTTCCATTCGTAAATGGTAACCGGGAAGAAAGATCTTCGATAAACCTCCATATGAGCTCTAACCTCCTGATTTTATTCTTGTGACAGATGTTTACAAGATCTTCGGATATTCAGTATGGAATGAGAATTAAAACACCTGCAGCCGTTTCTTTGGCATTTAATTTATTTAAGCAGTCAGTTTCGATGTTCCATTACACAATCTTCAGCCTCTTTGACCAAAGTAATTTGGGATGAATCCAGTCTCATGTACAGCCATAACACGAGACAATATTAAATAACCAGTGTCCGCAGATCTCTGATTTACACGACGCTCGACTCTTCGTACATCAACCGACAGGTCGTCAAACAAAGAGACTGGAAATGGTGTAATGGAACACCGAAACTGGTTGCATAAATAAATTAAATGCAAAAGAGACTGCTTCAGGTGTTTTAATTTTTTCAAATATTTTGATTTTGTTGTCGTGGTCATTTCATGAGAGGCATGTGGGAAGAAGTAATTTGTTACCAAACTCCATCTGCAACGTACGTTCTTGGAATTTCAACAGTGAACCCCTCCACGACATATGACGCCTCTCCTGCAGCGTCTGACACTGGTGTTAGTTGTTCATCTCTGTGACGCTCTGGCACTTTCTACACGATCCCGTGACGAAACGCCAAGTTTAACTCTGAGGGAGGCGCCGACGATTTTTTAACCCCTTAATAAATGAATACATTTCTGCTTGAAAGACAAAAATGAAAAGTCATATTATTTAAAGAATGTTGTTGTTGTTGTGGTCTTCAGTTCTGAGACTGGTTTGATGCAGCTCTCCACTCTACTCTATCCTGTGCAAGCTTCATCATCTCCCAGTACCTACTGCAACCTACATCCTTCTGAGTCTGCTTAGTGTATTCATGTCTTGGTCTCCTTCTACGATTTTTACCCTCCACGCTGCCCTCCAATGCTAAATTGGTGATCCCCTTATGCCTCGGAATATGTCCTACCAACCGTCCCTTCTTCTAGTCAAGTTGTGCCACAGACTTCTCTTCTCCCCAATGCTATTCAATACTTCCTCATTAGTTATGTGATCTACCCATCTAATCTTAAGCATTATTCTGTAGCATCATATTTCGAAAGCTTCTATTCTCTACTTGTCCAAACTATTTATCGTCCATGTTTCACTTCCATACATGGCTACACTGCATACAAATACTTTCAGAAACGACTTTCTGACACTTAAACCTATACTCGATGTTAACAAATTCTCTTCTTCAGAAACTCTTTCCTTGCCATTGCCGGTCTACATTTTATATCCTCTCTACTTCGACCATCAGTTATTTTGCTCCCCAAATAACAAAACTCCTTTACTACTTTAAGTGTCTCATTTCCTAATCTAATTCCCTCAGCATCACCCGACTTAATTCGACTGCATTCCATTATCCTTGTTTTGCTTTTGTTGATGTCTTGTACTACTGTGGCAGGCGTGAGCTTCGTATCTATCTTGGCCACAACAATGCGTTCACTATGCTGTTTGTAGTAGCTTACCCGCATTCCTATTTTTCTATTCGTTATTAAACCTACTCCTGCATTACCCCTATTTGATTTTGTGTTTATAACCCTGTAGTCACCTGACCAGAAGTCTTCTTCCTAATGCCATCGAACTTCACTAATTCCCACTATATCTAACTTTAACCTATCCATTTCCCTTTTTAAATTTTCTAACCTACCTGCCCGATTAAGGGATCTGACATTCCACGCTCCGATCCGTAGAACGCCAGTTTTCTTTCTCCTGATAACGACATCCTCTTGAGTAGTCCTCGCCCTTAGATCCTAATGGGGGACTATTTTACTTCCGGAATGTTTTACCCAAGAGGACGCCATCATCATTTAACCACACAGTAAAGCTGCATGCCCTCGGGAAAAATTACGGCCGTAGTTTCCCCTTGCTTTCAGCCGTTCGCTGTACCAGCACAGCAAGGCCGTTTTGGTTAGTGTTACAAGGCCAGATCAGTCAATCATCCAGACTGTTGCCCCTGCAACTACTGTAAAGGCTGCTGCCCTCTTCAGGAACCACACGTTTGTCTGGCCTTTCAACAGATACCCCTCCGTTGTGGTTGCACCTACGGTACGGCTGTCTGTAGCGCTGAGTGGAGAGTGTTATAGAGTACGAAATGTCAAAGCTGAGATAAAGTATAACCTGTTAGATATGTCGCTATACAATAACACGGATTTAAAAAATTAATCACGTACAAAATTTGATTTAACATTTGACATTTTGATGATACATTGATAAGATTTACACGATTAAAAATGAAAAGAAAAAAGCCTGGTGGCGTGCATTTAAAATAATTATGTGTAATACAATATAAACTTATTCAGTAAATTCTCGAAAACAATTTATTCTCTTGTTTAGGCACAGACGAATGTTACACATGAATACCGTCTGTCCTTTTCAATTTGGTCCTTTATATCATTGCCTTGTGTCTGTAGCCTGAGGCCAATGACGATCTGAATCAGTTTGGGTAGATTTATGTGGAACTGGTTTTGTTGGATTCCGATGCTTCTTGGATACTAGTCTTGCCTCTCTTTTATGTCATGTCTTTTCCCTGCTCGCAGAGTGTGTCCACTGTTCTTAATTTGAATTCTAGTAGATTTAATGGAGCATAAAACCTCAGGGATCCGTCGCTAGTAAAATAAAAGCTTCAAAGTATTAGCGGTTCACTAGAATTTCCACATTGCAGAATGAGTGAAATGTAATCAATCAAACTAGTTCCGAGGTCTTATTTTCTTCATAAATTATTGGAAACCTGTAGTAAGTTAAACTACACACATCAACGTTTTGCATCACCTCGTTCCGAGAGTTCCAGAACCTGTACAGAAAATTGGAATTCCGCCCTTCGCTTTTTATTGCTCATGAAAACCACACATTGCATGTTGTACCACCATACAGCGAGACCTTCAGAGGTGGTGATCCAGATCGCTGTAGACAGTGGTACCTCTAATACCAACTAATACCTCCTCTTTCATTGCTGCATGCCTGTACTCGTCGTGGCATACTTTCCACAAGTTCATTCAAGGCACTGTTGGTCCAGATTGTCACACTCCTCAACCGCGATCCGGCGTAGATCCCTCAGACTGATTAGTGGCTCACGTCGTCCATAAACAGCCCTTTTCAACCTATTCCAGGCATGTTCGATAGGATTCATGTCTGGAGAACATGCTGGCCACTCAAGTTCTGCAGGGAATCTCCACCTTGTTGCACTCGATGAACAGTGTCTCTAAGGCGTTCAGCCTGACTGGGTTGCCTCCAAACACGTCTCCGACGATTGTTAGGTTGAAGATAAATGTGACACTCATCGGTGAAGAGAACGTGATACCAATCCTGAGCGGTCCATTCGGCATGTTGTTGGGCCCATCTGTAGCGCGATGCATCTTGTCGTGGTTGCAAAGATTGACCTCGCCATGGACGTCGGGAGTGAAGTTGCACATCATGCAGCACTGTGGCTGCACTAAAAGCATTATTCAACATGGTGGTGTTGCTGTCAGGGTTCCTCCGAGCCATAATCCGTCGGTTGCGGTCATCCACTGCAGTAGTAGCCCTCGGGCGGCCTGAGCGAGGCATGTCACCGACAGTTCCTGTATCTCTGTAGCTCCTCCATGTCCGAACAACATCGCATCGGTTCACTCCAAGACACCTGGGCACTTCTCTTGTTGAAAGCACTTCCTGGCACAAAGTAACAATGCGAACGCGATCGAACCGCGGTATTGACTGTCTAGGCATGGTTGAACTACAGTCAACACGAGCCGTGTACCTCCCTCCTGGTGGAAGGACTGGAACTGATCGGCTGTCGGACCCCCTCCGTTTAATAGGCGCTGGTCATGCACAGTTGTTTACATCTTTGGGCGGGTTTAGTGACATCTCAGAACAGTCAGAGGGACTGTGTATGTGATACGTACATTATCCACAGTCAACGCCTGTCTTCAGGAGCTCTGGGAACCGGAGTGATGCAAAACGATTTTGATGTGTGTATATACACGTCCCCCCCTCCCATGAACCATGGACCTTGCCGTTGGTGGGGAGGCTTGCGTCCCTCAACGATACAGATAACCGTACCGTAGGCGCAACCACAACGGAGGGGTATCTGCTGAGAGGCCAGAAAAACGAGTGGTTCCTGAAGAGGGGCAGCAGCCTTTTCAGTAGTTGCAGGGGCAACAATCTGGATGTCTAACTGATCTGGTTTTGTAACACTAACTAAAACGGCCTTTCTGTGCTCGTACAGCGAACGGCTGAAGGCAAGGGGAAACTACAGCCATAATTTTTCCCGAGGGCATGCAGCTTTGGATCTCTGGGCGGGGTGTACTCAGGAGGACATCGTTATCAGGAGAAAAAACGGGTGTTCTACGGATCTGAGCGTGGAATGTCAGATCCCTTAATCGGGCAGGCAGGTTAGAAATTTTGAAAAGGGAAATGGATAGGTTAAAGTTAGATATAGTGCGAATTAGTGAAGTTCGGTGGCAGGAGGAACAAGACTTCTGGTCAGGTGAATACAGGGATATAAATAAAAAATGGGGTAATGCAGGAGTATGTATGATCATGAAAAAAATAGGAGTGCGAGTAAGCTACTACGAACAGGATAGTGAATGCATTATTGTGGACAATATACACACGGAAGCCCACGATTACCACAGTAGTACAAATTTATATGCCAACGAGCTCCGCAGATGACGACGAGATTGATGAAATGTATGATGAGATAAAAGAAATTATTCATATAGTGAAGGGAGACGAAAATTTAATAGTCATGGGTAACTGGAATTCGATAGTAGGAAAAGTAAGAGAAGGAAACGTAGTAGGTGAATATGGAATGGGGATAAGAAATGAAAGAGCAAGCCGCCTGGTAGAATTTTTCCACAGAGCATAACTTAATTATAGCCAACACCTCGTTCAGGAATCATAAAAGAGGGTGTTTTTATGGAAGAGGCCTGGAGATACTCGAAGGTTTCAGATAGATTATATAATGGTAAGACACGGATTTAGGAACCATGTTTTAAATTGTAAGACATTACCAGGGGCAGACGTGGACACTGACCACAATCTGTTGGTTATGAGCTGTAGATTAAAACTGAAGAAACTGAAAAAGGTGGAAATTTAAGGAGATGGGATCTGGATAAACTGAAAGAACCAGAGGATGTATAGAGTTTCAGGGAGAACATTAGGGAACGATTTAAAGGAACTGGGGAAAGAAATACAGCAGAAGAAGAATGGGTAGCTTTGAGGGATGAAATAGTGAAGGCAGCAGAGGATCAAGTAGGTAAAACGACGAGAGCTAGTAGAAATCGTTGGGTAACAGAAGAAATATTGAATTTAATTGATGAAAGGAGAAAATATAAAAATTCAGTAAATGAATCAGGCAAAAAGGAATACAAACGGCTCAAAAATGAGATCGAGAGGAAGTGCAAAATGGCTACGCAGGGATGGCTAGAAGACAAATACAATGATGTAGAGGCATATCTCACTAGGCGTAAGATACATACTGCCTACAGGAAAATTAAAGAGATTTTGGAGAAAAGAGAAGCACTTGTATGAATATCAAGAGCTCAGATGGAAACTCAGTTCTAAGCAAAGAACAGAAAGCATAAGGGTGGAAGGAGCATATAGAGGGTTTATACAAGGCTGATGTATTTGAGGACAATAGTATGGAAATGGAAGAGGATGTAGATGAAGATGAAATGGGAGATATGATACTGCGTGAAGAGTTTTACAGAGCACTGAAAGACCTAAGCTGAAACAAGGCCCCGGGAGTATACATAATTCCATTAGAACTACTGATAGCCTTGGGAGAGCCAGTCCTGACAAAACTCTACCATCTGGTGAGCATGATGTATGAGACAGGCGAAATACCCTCAGACTTCAAGAAGAATATAATTATTCCAATCCCAAAAAAAGGAGGTGTTGCCAGACCTGAAAATCACCGAACTAACAGTTTAATAAACCATGGCTGCAAAATATAACAGGAATTCTTTACAGACTAATGGAAAAACTGTTAGAGGCCGAC
This sequence comes from Schistocerca gregaria, assembly GCF_023897955.1. NCBI lineage: Eukaryota > Metazoa > Arthropoda > Insecta > Orthoptera > Acrididae > Schistocerca > Schistocerca gregaria. The sequence goes on from NC_064927.1 coordinate 488,575,095, forward strand.
CTCGGGGAAGATCAGTTTGGATTCCGTAGAAATTATGAAACACGTGAGACAATACTGACCCTACGACTTATCTTAGAAGCTAGATTAAGGAAAGGCAAACCTACGTTTCTAGCATTTTTAGACTTAGAGAAAGCTTTTGACAATGTTGACTGGAATTCCCTCTTTCAAATTCTGAAGGTGGCAGGGGTAAAATACAGGGAGCGAATGGCTATCTACAATTTGTACAGAAACCAGATGGCAGTTATATAAGAGCCGAGGGATAGAAAAGGGAAGCAGTGGTTGGGAAGGGAGTGAGACAGGGTTCTAACCTATCCTCGATGTTATTCAATCTGTAAATTGAGCAAGCAGTAAAGGAAACAAAAGAAAATTTCGGTGTAGTAATTAAAATCCATGGAGAAGAAATAAAACTTTGATGTTCGCCGATGACTTTGTAATTCTGTCAGAGACAGCAAAGGACCTGGAAGAGTAGCTGAACGAAATGGACAGTGTCTTGAAAGGAGGATATAAGATGAACATCGACAAAAGCAAAACGAGGATAATGGAATGTAGTCGAATTAAGTCGGGTGATGCTGAGGGAATTAGATTAGGAAATGAGACACTTCAGGTAGTAAAGGAGTTTTGTTATTTGGGGAGAAAAATAACTGATGATGGTCGAAGTAGAGAGGATATAAAACGTAGACTGGCAATGGCAAGGAAAGCGTTTCTGAAGAAGAGAAATTTGTTAACATCGAGTATAGATTTAAGTGTCAGGAAGTCGTTTCTGAAAGTATTTGTATGTAGTGTAGCCATGTATGGAAGTGAAACATGGACTATAAATAGTTTGGACAAGAAGTAAATAGAAGCTTTCGAAATGTGGAGCTACAGAAGAATGCTGGAGATTAGATGGGTAGATCATATAACTAATGAGGAGGTAATGAGTAGGATTGGGGAGAAGATAAGTTTGTGGCACAACTTGACTGGAAGAAGGGATCGGTTGGTAGGACATGTTCTGAGGCATCAAGGCATCACCAATTTACTATTGGAGGGCAGCGTGGAGGGTAAAAATCGTAGAGGGAGACCAAGAGATGAATACATTAAGCAGATTCAGAAGGATGTAGTTTGCAGTAAGTTCCGGGAGATGAAGAAGCCTGCACGGGATGGAGTAGCATAGAGAGCCGCATCAAAGCAGTCTCTGGACTGAAGACGGCAACTTCAATAACATATACACGTAAATAAAGAACACGATTGCTCATTGAAATATTCTGGTACTATAGATAAACTGAAATACTTCCTTTCACTTCATTTGATTTACTCTCATGCATACTCCCAAAAAAGGTACACAAACTCTTAATGTTGCGTATTTTATACAAAGAATGTTTTCGAATTTAATTGCCTGTGAACTAATTTAGTACATAGAAATGTTCCAAACTGGTGTGAATTCCCAAGGAACCTAACTGCTGATGTCATCGGTCCCTAGACTAACACACTAATTAAACTAACTGATGCTAAGAACAACACACACACAACCGAGGTAGGATTCGAACATTCGGCGGGAAGGGGCTCGAAATACGTGACATGTATCCTCTAACAGCGCCTGCAACTCCGCGCGGCCATTAAAATGTGATTTACTTCACGTAACGAATATTATAGAACAAACAAATAATTTTCAGAACACATTTGCCTACGTGTGCAGCTGTAACTCTCCAAGCAATGGCGTGTGCCGTTAACGAAGGTGCGAACAGCTAGTCGTTCTAGAGTTACGTGAAACATTTCGGAAACGGTAACACTTGTAGAAGCTTTGGTAGTAAAATCTACACGTACAGTCACTGGCGCGCATAACCGTCCATTTATTAGCGCCGCTATGGTACATGCTACGTTAGTGCGTTAATGAGGCTCTACAAAAGAAAAATTCATGTTCGATCGCAGGTAGCACGTGAACGTTGTACTTCGCCAACGCAGTAAAAGAATTAAGTTTCCTGGTTGAATGAAGTACCTATTCTGCCACGTACTTCATGCGTAAACTTCGAAGCAGCGACATCTTTGCACATACGAAAAAACATGCAAACGACCTAGACAGCCGCCTAAAGCGCCAACTTCTGGCTGCAAACCCAGAAAATTTCAACAGTTCCTCTCTGTTTAATCATCGTCGTTGGTGCACGCTTAGAAACCAGTTGCTGTTTCACACAGAACGTGCTTCTCGTCGTGATTCGCCGTATTTCCACTGCCCGTTGTCGGCTGTATATGCTGCACAAATCACATTTTGTTTTCGAAACTGGGCGCGCACAAACGTTTTACGATAATAAAATGCACAAATCCGCACTTGTCCATTAGTCTCCAGTATTGTTCTGCCTGTAGTATACACAAACAAAAACTTCAGTACGCGTGAACATGATAAAACACAAAAAGGAAAGTCCATGCCCGACTTTTAATATTTCCATTACTAATAGCTAGAAACAAATTTACAGTATTCTTCTACAGGAGATAAAAATGATTTCATAGTTATCACTTTTTATTAAAGGTCAGTCTTAGTAGATAACTAATTCTCCTCAGTAGCGGAATTTTTAGAAAACGTCAAACCCAAGATCTGAAACAATAATAGATAAATAAATCGGGGGTATCACAATTAATGGTGTAAACGCATACAGTTGAAAGTACACGATACAAGAAGCAAAAAGTCTCAGTAAACATAGGGTCGAAAATACACACCTTAAGAGCTACGAGAAATTTTCCCCTTCGATAGTGTGAAACAAATCTCTTCTTCAGCAAGCTCTTTGCTTTCCATATTTTGGGAAGTGGCAGTATGGACCAAAACAAGAAAAAAAATTCCAGTCAACATGTGCTATAAAATGCAAACGTCAAGAGCTATAAGCACTTTTTCATCTTCGCTACCTTGAAACATAACTCTTCTAATGAACAAATGCACATAGCTCTTAAGATATGCGTTTTCGACCCTACGTTCAAGACTGTTTGCTTGTAGTAGCGTATGCTTTCAACTGTATGCGTTTACGCCATTACTTACTCCACTATTGGCCATTAAAACTGCTGCACCACGAAGATCACATGTTACAGACGCGAAATTTAACCGACAGGAAGAAGATGCTGTGATATGCAAATGATTAGCTTTTCAGAACATTTACACAAGATTGGCGCCGGTTGCGACACCTACAACTAGTTGACGTGAGAAATGTTTCCAACCGATTTCTGATGCACAAGCAGCAGTTGACCGACGTTGCTTGGTGAAACGTAGTTGTGATGCCTCGGGTAAGGAGAATAAATGCGTACCATCGCGTTTCTGATTTTGATAAAGGTCGGATTATAACCTATCGCGATTGCGGTTTATCGTATCGCGACATTGCTACTCGCGTTGGTCGAGATCCAATGACTGTTAGCAGAATATGGAATCGGTGGGTTCAGGAGAGTAATACCGAACGCCGCGCTGGATCCCAACGGCCTCGTATCACTAGCAGTCGAGATGACAGGCATCTTATCCACGTGGCTGTACGGATCGTGCAGCCACGTCTCGATCCCTGAGTCAACTGATGGGACGTTTGCATGACAACAACAATCTGCACAAACATTTCGACGACATTTGCAGCAGCATGGACTATCAGCTCGGAGACCACGGCTGCGGTTACCCTTGACGCTGCATCACAGACAGGCGCGCCTACGATGGTGTACTCAACAACGAACCTGGGTGCACGAATGGCAAAACGTCATTTTTTCGAATGAATCTGTGTTCTGTTTACAACATCATGATGGTCGCATCCGCGTTTGAGGACATTGCGTGTATTCGTCATCGCCATACTGGCGTATCACACGGCGTGATGGCATGGGGTGCCATTGGTCACACGTCTCGGTTACCTCTTGTTTGCATTGATGGCACTTTGAACAGTGGACGTTACATTTCAGATGTGTTACGACCCGTGGCTCTATCCTTCATTCGATCCCTCCGATACCCTACATTTCAGCAGGATAATGTTCGACCGCATGTTGCAGGTCCTGTACGGTCCTTTCTGGATACAGAAAATGTTCGACTACTGCCCTGGCGAGCACATTCTCCAGATCTCTCACCAACTGAAAACGTCTGGTCAATGGTGGCCGAGCAACTGGCTCGTTACAATACGCCAGTCAATACTCTTGATGAACTGTGGTATCGTGCAGAAGCTGCATGGGCAGCTGTACCTGTACACGCCATCCAAGTCCTGTTTGACTCAATGCCCAAGCGTATCAAGGCCGTTATGACGGCCATAGGTGGTTGTTCTGGGTACTGATTTCTCAGGATCTATGCACCCAAATTGCGTGAAAATGTAATCGCATGTCAGTTCTAGTATAATATATTTGTCCAATGAATACCCGTTTATCATCTGAATTTCTTCTTGGTGTAACAATTTTAATGGGCAGTACTATAAAGGTTGTTACAAAAAGGTACGGCCAAACTTTCAGGAAACATTCCTCACACACAAATAAAGAAAAGATGTTAGGTGGACATGTGTCCGGAAACGTTTCATTTCCATGTTAGAGCTCATTTTAGTTTCGTCAGTATGTACTGTACTTCCTCGATTCACCGCCAGCTGGCCCAATTGAAGGAAGGTAATGTTGACTTCGGTGCTTGTGTTGATATGCGACTCATTGCTCTACAGTACTAGCATCAAGCACATCAGTACGTAGCATCAACAGGTTAGTGTTCATCACGAACGTGGTTTTGCAGTCAGTGCAATGTTTACAAATGCGGAGTTGGCAGATGTCCATTTGATGTATGGATTTGCACTGGGCAATAGCCGTGGCGCGGTACGTTTGTATCGAGACAGATTTCCAGAACGAAGGTGTTCCGACAGGAAGACGTTCGAAGCAATTGACCGGCGTCTTAGGGAGCACGGAACATTCCAGCCTAAGACCCGCGACTGGGGAAGACCTAGAACGACAAGGACACCTGCAATGGACGAGGCTATTCTTCGTGCAGTGGGCGATAATCCTAATGTCAGCGTCAGAGAAGTTGCTGCTGTACAAGGTAACGTTGACCACGTCACTGTATGGAGAGTGCTATGGGAGAACCAGTTGTTTCAGTACCATGTACAGCGTGTGCAGCAGACACTATCAGAAGCTGATTGGCCTCCACGGGTACACTTCTGCGAATGGTTCACCCAACGAAGTGTCAATCCTCATTTCAGTGCAAATGCTCTGTTTACGGATGAGGCTTCATTCCAACGTGACCAGATTGTACATTTTCACAATCAACATTATGTGGGCTGACGAGAATCCGCACTCAATTGTGCAATCACGTCATCAACACAGATTTTCTGTGAACGTTTGGCAGGCATTGTTGGTGATGTCTTGATTGGGCCCCAGGTTCTTCCACCTACGCTCAATGGAGCACGTTATCATGATTTCATACGGGAAACTATACCTGTGCTGCTAGAACATCTGCCTTTACAAGTACGACACAACATGTGGTTCAGCTCCTGCACATTTCAGTCGAAGTGTTCGTACGCTTCTCACCAACAGATTCGGTGACCGATGGATTGGTAGGAGCTGACCAATTGTGGAGGGCTGTGATACAATACGCCATTCTCCAGGGCTGCATCAGCGCATCAGGGATTCCATGCGACGGTGGGTGGATGCATGTATCCTCGCTAACGGAGGACATTTTGAACATTTCCTGTAACATAGTGTTTGAAGTCACGCTGGTACGTTCTGTTGCTGTGTGTTTCTATTCTATGATTAATGTGATTTGAAGAGAAGTAATAAAATGAGCTCTAACATGGAAAGTAAGCGTTTCCGGACACATGTCCACATAACATCCTTTCTTTCCTTGTGTGTGAGGAATGTTTCCTGAAAGTTTGGCCGTACCTTTCTGTAACACCATATATATATATATATATATATATATATATATATATATATATATATATACACATATATATATATATATATATGACGAACCGATTCCACAGACCGAACGTGAGGAGAGGGGCTAGTGTAATTGTTTAATACATACCATACAAAAATGCACGGAAGTATGTTTTTTAACACAAACCTACGTTTTTTTTTAATGGAACCACGTTAGTTTTGTTAGCACATCTGAACACATAAACAAATACGTAATCAGTACCGTTTGTTGCATTGTAAAATGTTAATTACATCCGGAGATATTGTAACCTAAAGTTGACGCTTGAAACCTCCGACGTTCAGTTGCGTGTTGTAACAAACACGGGCCACGGTCGGCGAGCAGCATCTGCAGGGATATGTTTACGATGACGACGGTGTTTACGAGTATGGCTGTAGTGCACTGTTGTGGTTTGGTCTAGCTGTCGAAGTGTCCGCATGTAGCGCTTGCTGCTATTGTTATTCTGCATTCGTCTCCGCACGCAGACCAACTGTAGTACACCGTGTTACCAGACATCTGTGATAGTGCAGTGTTGTAGGAACGGTGACCATGGTGTATTCGAACTCTGAAAAGGCGGAGATGATACTCATCTATGGCGAGTGTCGACGAAATGCAGCTGAAGCCTGCAGGGTGTATGCAGAACAGTACCGGGACAGAGAGCATCCTACGTGCCGCACGTTGCGAAACATCTGCCGCCAACTGTATGCAACAGGTATGGTCGTAGCACGCAAACGGGTTCGTAACAGGGCCGTCACAGGAGAAGCGGTTGCAGTTGGTATGTTAGCTGCTGTTGCCATGAACCCACACATGAGAACACGGGACATTGCGAGAGCCGGTGGATTGAGTCAAAGTAGTGTCATGCGCATACTGCATCGTCACCGCTTTCACCCGTTTCATATGTCGCTACAATAGCAATTACTTGGTGATGACTTTAATCATCGAGTGCAATTCTGTCAATGGGCATTAACAGAGAATGCGTTGCAGTTCTACCTGTTTACCGATGAAGCGGGTTTCACAAAGCACGGGGCAGTGAATCTACGGAACATGCATTACTGGTCCGTGGACAATCCTCACTGGCTCAGACAGGTAGAGCGACAGCGACCGTGGACTGTAAATGTATGGTGCGGAATCATTGGCGACCACCTCATTGGTCCTCACTTCATTGCAGGGGCCCAAACAGCTGCAACATACATCGCGTTTCTACAGAATGCTCTGCCAACGTTGCTCGAAAATGTCCCATTGGAAACGCGTCGACGTATGTGGTATCAGCATGATGGTGTACCTGCACATTCCGCAATTAACACTAGGCTGACCCTTGACAGGATGTTCGACGGGCGTTTCATAGGACGTGGAGGACGCATAAATTGGCCAGCCCATTCTCCTGATCTTACATCTCTCGACTTCTTTCTGTGGGGCACGTTAAAGGAGAATGTGTACCGTGATGTGCCTACAACCCCAGAGGATATGAAACAACGTATTGTGGCAGCCAGCGGCGCCATTACACCAGATGTACTGCGGCGTGTACGACATTCATTACGCCAGAGATTGCAATTGTGCCCAGCATATGATGGCCACCACATTGAACATCTATTGGCCTGACATGTCGGGACACACTCTATTCCACTCCGTAATTGAAAACGGAAACCACGTGTGTACGTGTACCTCACCCCTCATGCTAATGTACATGTGCGTCAGTGAAAAAGACCAATAAAAAGGTGTTAGTATGTGGACGTAATGTGCTGTTCCAGTCTGTTCTGTACCTAAAGTCCATCACCGTTCCCTTTGAATCCCTACGTAATTCGGTGATCTCCGATACACACGATCGAACAGCGGAGGAGTGGTACTCAAGCGTCAACTTTAGGTTACTATATCTCCGGATGCAATTAACATTTTACAATGCAACAAACGCTACTGATTACGTATTTGTTTATATGTTCAGATGTGCTAAAAACTAACGGGGTTCCACTTAAAAAAACGTAGGTTTGTGTTAAAAAACATACTTATTCCTTCAGCCACCCTCAATTTTCTTACTGCAGTCCGCACTGCTCAGCAGTCAACAATTGACCAGCAGCTAACCCGCAATTCGATACATGTTCCTCCACTTGTTGCTGTATAGGTGTAGTAGAGACAATAAATCCGCAGAAAAAAATATAATTAGGGCTTAATATGCGCAAGTATCAAGCATAACAAATCACAAAATAAATTGATCAGATGTGTGTGTGTGTGTGTGTGTGTGTGTGTGTGTGTTCCTACCATGTGTGTGTATTCCTCGTCGTCTCTTAAACCAATGGAGCTATTTTAAGCAAATTTGGTATACATACTACTTATTGTGGGGAAATAAATACTGTGGGATAAGAAACACCTAGTTCCAAAAGGGGGTACAGAGTGAAACAGGTTGGTAATTTTTGGCATCTAGGCTACCCTGCACGACTGGCGTGTTGCATTGCTAGTATTGGAATGCGTCCCAGGCGGTTTACATGAGAATGAGCAGAGAGATGGGAGGGAGGAGACGGATAGTGAGAGTGGGAAGATGAGATGCACAAAGAAAGGGGGAAGGAATAGATGCACAGATGTGTGAGAGTAAGAGATGGACAGAGAAGAGGGGGAGGATGAGATGAACATAGAGAGGTGGCAAGAGGAGATGTGCAGCTAGAGAAGGCAGAGCAGAGATGGACAGAGAGAGGGTGTAGGAGGAGGTGGAGAGAGAGGAGTGGAGGATAGAAATTTCTATAATAAGTGTGCCATGCTTGTACACAGGCAAAGGCCCGGGTATAAGGGTGGAACTCTATAACGAAAACAAGGCAAAATTATAAGAGCTGTTAAATAGAAATGAACAGTCAGCTGAGCTGAAAATGTGACTCGAATGTCAGTAAAAGAAAGACAGATTGAGGAGCAGCAAAAATGATATTATAGACAATCTCAAAATCAAGACGAGTAATTACGAAATACATGCGGACAACGCAATGAGGGTAACACAGGCAACAGCAGAATTCCTGGCTAGAAGAGTGTGTTAGTATCAAACAATCGTCTTAATTCGAGACAGGAATTTCTCAGAATGTAGTCTGTGTACTTGACAAAATAGAAACAAAAATCGAAGCATTTGAGATGTGGCTTATCAGGATACTGAAACTTTAGCTCTGATAACTTAAGAAGTGATGTCCTCTGCAGAAACAATTACCAAGTTCATGGTTCCTTGATACCTTGGGAAATGTGGTATCAATTGACACCTTTTCTTAGTCTAGTTGTGTCATAAATTTCTTTTCTCCCGTTTCGGTTCAGTACCTCCTAAATAGTTCATTGATCTATCAGTCTAATCTTCAGCATTCTTCTGCAACACGTCACTTCAAAAGGTTCTTTTCTGCTTTTGTCTGAACTGTCTATCGTCCGTGTTTCGCTTCTATAGAAGTCTACACTCAAGACTTAATAACTCACAAATTTTATTTCATGTGTGCAACTTTCTGTTTTTTGGAAACTCTTTTCTTGCTGTTGTCAGTCTGTATTTTATATCATCTCTAATTGGGGTATCATCATCGTTTTTTTCTTCCTAAATAACAGAACTCATGTACTACTTTTAGTCTCTTATTACCTGTAGATAGGAATACAAGTGTAAGTAGTAAACAAAGACAAAGAGTTAGTCACAGGACCAGAAATAGCGGCCGCAGCAGACCGGTCACAAGAGTGTTGACTCCCAACATGAGACACTAAATTATTCCCCATTGAATATCATTACTCAGTGGGAACCTAATTTGGGGAAAACCCCGAGCGCAATGCACACCGGAGTGAGCTGCTATGAAGCTCTGGCGGGTGCGCGACTGTGCTTTGGCGCTGTTACGGGGGCCACCTCCGTGTTAACTAATGAAGCATTGTACACAGGCGTGGCGTGGCCTTCCGTGGTTTGCGCCGCGTCCGGTTGATGTCACGAGTGGGGCTGCGAAGCGTCATGTGGCGTAGCCTTCCAAGTGGGGCACTGTTATTCTTATACGTGGGTCAAATGGGGCGCCGGACGATGTGAAGGAAAATGAAAAAGCACTCCGTCTTCAGGCCACGAGTGGCCTACCGGGACCATCCGACCGCCGTGTCATCCTCAGTGGAGGATGCGGATAGGAGGGGCGTGGGGTCAGCACCCCGGTCTCCCGGTCGTTATGAGGGGATTCTTGACAGTTGAAATCACGAGGCTGAGCGCACCACGAAAAATGGCAACAGCGCATGGCGGCCTGGATGGTCACCCATCCAAGTGCCGACCACGCGCGACAGCGCTTAACTTCGTCTCACGGGAACCGGTGTATCTACTGCGGCAAGGCCGTTGCCGAAGGAAAATGTAACTGAACTTAATGATCACCGTTAACTGAGTATAAAGTCCGTAAGTTTCAGGCCTAGTTAAATACATATAATAATTTTATGTGATAAAATCTATTCTTTAAGGACTTCCGGCGTGCTGGAATAGCTGTGGGTTAGCAACTTCTGTTAATCAGTACAACGAGAAACCTCTCCGAAGTTGCAAATTTCTCTTTTTTTGTTCAGTCGACGACTAGTTTCGGACTTAGGCCCATTTTCAGATCATCGTGACATAGTCAAAAATAGTATTTTCGAAAATGCAAATACCATGTCAAAAATGTGCAAACTAACGGTTACCGCGCATATAGATAACTGTATGCGCTGTATACGATTTTTGACTATGTCACAATGATTTTAAAATGGATCCTGGCCCGAGACTAGTCATCGAGTGAATCAAAAAAGTGAAATTTGCAACTTCGGACAGGTTTCCCGTTGTACTAAAACTCTACTCTTGTCAGACGTAGATTGTTTTAGTCCTAGTGGCAAGTGAAACACCTAATAGATCGTCTTGGAACAGCATCACAAATAAAAATTAATGAATCATGACCGATGGTTCTTCCTTTTATGTGCGTTTAGTCGATACGTCTATCATGAAAGGAACTGTGAGATAGTTTTGAGAACTCTGAGCAAATACAGAGAGGTCCAAAAAAATGTATCCACTATTTAAAAGTCCATAGCTTGCAAACTAATTGACGGAGTCGTCTCATTTTTGGTGAAAGTGTAGCTTACAGTCCAACTTAATGATATCACTGTAGGTCTTCGAAATGGTCATCATTATCATCCAGACACAAACGATGCCGCCGAACTGCGGCACAACAATTCACTCGCTCACCACAGAAGTCAGTGAGACAGTGTGCCCATGAAACTGGAGTGAGTCGCTCAAGTGTTCGGCGAATTTTGAAGACAGCAAAGTGTAAGTGCTACATCCCACGATTATTACACGCAATGAACGGAGACGACCCAGATCGTAGAATGGAGTACTGCGAGTTGTTTACTAACATGGTGCGCAACCATGAAGAATTTGCAGAGATGATTGTGTGGTCTGATGAGGCACAGTTCAATGTAATTGGTACAGTAAATCGCCACAATTGCATCTACTGGGCCGCCGAAAATCCGAACGTCCATGTAGACAAAGCCTTGAATTTGATAGGAGTAAATGTTTGGTGTTTGTTGTCTTACCGAGGCTTGATTGGGCCATTCTTCTTTGACGGAACAGTTACCTGTGAGGTGTACCTTCAGAATTTCAGACTTCCATTTTACCTGGCATCCGAGACTTGTATGGAGACGGAAGAGTTTACTTTCAACAAGATGGTGTCCCAGCCCACTACCAAAATCGTGTTAGAGCGTATCTCGACGAAAATCTACCAGGAAGATAGATACGCCGTAGAGGTGCTGTGCAGTATCCACCACGTGCCCCAGACGTACCTCCTCTGGACTTTTACCTGTGGGGAACACTAAAGGACGTCGTTTATTGACAAAAGCCACGCACATTGGATAAACTTCGATAATCCATCGTACATTCATGTGCAAATATGCAACTGAACACGTTGCAGTCAGTAGTTCGTGCTGCAGTTCGGCGGCATCGTTCGTGTGTGGATGTTAATGGCGAACATTTCGAACACCTACAGTGACACCTTTAAGTTCCACTATAAGTTACACTTTCACCAAAAATGAAAGAACTCCGTCAATTAGTTTGCATGTTATAGACTTTAAACAGTGGATACATTTTTTGGACCACTCTGTATATCTTTTAATATATCGTGGAGTTGTCTGTTGTGGTTGTAATTCATTGGTTCTTTAGCTGGAATCCTCAGATTAGTCCTCTGCTAACGCCGAAAATATAGCAAGAAGCCTTCATTCACGGTTTTCCGAGGAACCACCCAGAAACTAATGGTGTCTCGGTAAGTCCCACCAAGCCCACCGTAGGCCATACCAAATGCAAAAAGAGCTAATCGATTTGCTCCATCTGCTTAAGCAGGGGAAGTGTAGAACGTTCATACTTTGATCCTGTAGTGTAGGGTAGTGACATTAAGGCGGTCCTTCTGTTGGGGATGAAAATGGTCTTCAGCCCTAGGGTTAGCCAAAACACTTGACCCTACCTCATCAATATAACAGCCGGCCGCTGTGGCCGAGCGGTTCTAGGCGTTTTAGTTTGGAAACGCACTCCTGTAACGGTGGAGGTTCGAATCCTGCCGCGAGCATGGATGTGTGTGATGTCCTTACGTTAGTTAGGTTTAAGTAGTTCTAAGTCCTGGGGACTGATGACCTCAGATTTTAAGCCCCATAGTGTTCACAGCCATTTGACCATTTGAACCAATAGAACCCGAGGCACGAGCAGCGGAAAATCCCGTTTTACTGCGCGGAGTTTTGAAACGTGTTAGGTGGAGCACACTTTGACATGCATACCGATTTCAAAACACAGTAAAATTTTAAAATTAAAATAAAATTTTAAAATCATTCTGTTTTACATCACGGTACATCACTGCCTTGGTCTGCGGAGGATTACCTACACTACTGGCCATTAAAATTGCTACACCAAGAAGAAATGCAGATGATAAACTGGTATTCATTCGACAAATATATTATAGAACTGACATGTGATTACATTTTCACGTAAATTGGGTGTATAGATCCGGAGAAATCATTGCCCAAAACAACCATCTCCTGGCCGTACTAACGGCCTTCATACGCCTCGGCATTGAGTCAAACAGAGCTTGGATGGCGTGTACAAATACAGCTGCCGATGCAGCTTCAACACGGTACCACAGTTCATCAAGAGTAGTGACTGGCGTATTGTGACGAATGAGTTGTTCGGCCACCATTGACCAGACGTTTTCAGTTGGTGGGAGATCTGGAGAATGTGGTGGCCAGGGCAGCAGTCGAACATTTTCTGTATCCAGAAAGGCCCGTACAGGACCGGGAACATGCGGTCGTGCATTATCCTTCTGAAATGTAGGGTTTCGCAGGGATCCAATGAATGGTAGAGCCATGTGAAATGCAACGTCCACTGTTCAAAGTGCCGTCAATGCGAACAAGAGGTGACCGAGACGTGCAACGAATGGCACCCCATACCGTCACGCCGGGTGATACGCCAGTACGGCGATGACGAATACACGCTTCCAATGTCACCGCGATGTGGCCAAACACGGATGCGACCACCATGATGCTGTAAACAGATCCTGGATTCATCCGAAAAAATGACGTTTTCCCACTCCTGCACCCAGGTTCGTCGTTGAATACACCATCGCAGGCGCTCCTGTCTGTGATGCAGCGTCAAGGGTAACAACAGCCACGGTCTCTGACCCGATAGTTCTTGCTGGTGCAAACGTTGTCGAACTGTTCGTGCAGATGGTTGTTGTCTTGCAAACGTCCCCATCCGTTGAGTCGGGGATCGAGAGGTGGCTGTACGATCCGTTAGAGCCATGCAGATAAGATGCTTGTCATCTCGACTGCTAGTGATACGAGGCCGTTGGGATCCAGCACGGCGTTGCGTATTACTCTCCTGAACCCACCGATTCCATATTGTGCTAACAGTCAGTGGATCTCGACCAACGCGAGGAGCAATGTCGCGATACGATAAACCGTAGTCGCGATAGGCTACAATCCGACCTTTATCGAAGTCGGAAACGTGATGGTACACATTTCTCCTCCTTACCCGAGGCATCACACCAACGTTTCACCAGGCAACGCCGGCCAACTGCTCTTTGTGTATGAGAAATCGGTTGTAAACGTTCCTCATGTCAGCACGTTGTAGCGTCGCCACGGCGCTCCACTTAGTGTGCTTTGGCCGCCTCCTGTGCCACGCCCCCCTTCTTCCACCGCCAGACGTCCCCGCCCAGCCGTTGCTGCACGCACGGCGCCAGAGGTTACGGACAGGCGTCGCTCGCAGCTTTCGCCCACTGTGCAAACGCCGGCAGAACACACAGAGGTGCCCGCGTGTCTGGGGGATCGCTTTCTCTGGACTGCTGGCCGCGTGTTTGCACACGTACGGCGTATACAGGCAGCGAGCCCGCGACGCAAACGTGTGTGTGTGTGCCGCGGCCCTGTTCAGCAAAGGCCGGCGGGACTGGAGAGGTGCGAGTCCGCTGGACGGGCAGCGGCAGCGATAGCAGGTCATAAGCGTGTGGCCGGCGCGCGCGGCCCACATAATACGCAGGCAGTGGGCTATCTGTGACACCGGCCGCGTGCTGTCCCTCCGTGCTCCACTGCCGACGATGCTGCGCTTAGCAGTTTAAAACAACCTGCCGTCAAAGACTCGCCTATCTACATCTACATCTACATTCATACTCTGCAAGCCACCCCACGGTGTGTGGCGGAGGGCACTTTACGTGCCACGGTCATTACCTCCCTCTCCTGTTCCGGTCACGTACGGTTCGCGGGAAGAACGACTGCCGGAAAGCCTCCGTGCGCGCTCGAATCTCTGTAATTTTACATTCGCGACCTCCTCGGGAGGTATAAGCAGGGGGAAGCAATATAATCGATACCTCATCCAGAAACGCACCTTCTCGAAACCTGGACAGCAACCTACACCGCGACGCACAGCGCCTCTTTTGCAGAGTCTGCCACTTGAGTTTGTTAAACATCTCCGTAACGCTATCACGCTTACCAAATAACCCCGTGACGAACCGCGCCGCGCTTCTTTGGATCTTCTCTGTCTCCTCTGTCAACCCGACCCGGTACGGATCCCACACTGATGAGCAATACTCGAGTATAGGTCGAACGAGTGTTTTGTAAGCCACCTCCTTTGTTGATGGACTACATTTTCAAAGGACTCTCCTAATGAATCTCTGGCCCAGCGCTTCTAAGCACTACAGTCTGGAACTGCTCTACCGCTACGGTCGCAGGTTCGAATCCTGCCTCGGACATGGATGTGTGTGATGTCCTTAGGTTAGTTAGGTTTAAGTAGTTCTAAGTTCTAGGGGACTGATGACCTCAGAAGGTAAGTCCCATAGTCGTCAGAGCCATTTGAACCATTTTTGAATCTCAACCTGGCACCAGCCTTACCAACAATTAATTTTATATGATCATTCTACTTCAAATCGTTCCGTACGCATACTCCCAGATATTTTACAGAAGTAACTGCTACCAGTGTTTGTTCCGCTATCATATAATCACACAATAAAGGTTCCTTCTTTCTATGTATTAGCAATACATTACATTTGTCTATGTTAAGGATCAGTTACCACTCCCTGCACCAAGTGCCTATCCGCTGCAGATCTTCCGGTATTTCGACACAATTTTCTAATGCTGCAACTTCTCTGTATACCACAACATCATCCGCGAAAAGCCGCATGGAACTTCCGACACTATCTACTAGGTCATTTATATACACTCCTGGAAATGGAAAAAAGAACACATTGACACCGGTGTGTCAGACCCACCATACTTGCTCCGGACACTGCGAGAGGGCTGTACAAGCAATGATCACACGCACGGCACCGCGGACACACCAGGAACCGCGGTGTTGGCCGTCGAATGGCGCTAGCTGCGCAGCATTTGTGCACCGCCGCCGTCAGTGTCAGCCAGTTTGCCGTGGCATACGGAGCTCCATCGCAGTCCTTAACACTGGTAGCATGCCGCGACAGCGTGGACATGAACCGCATGTGCAGCTGACGGACTTTGAGCGAGGGAGTATAGTGGGCATGCAGGAGGCCGGGTGGACGTACCGTCGAATTGCTCAACACGTGGGGCGTGAGGTCTCCACAGTACATCGATGTTGTCGCCAGTGGTCGGCGGAAGGTGCACGTGCCCGTCGACCTGGGACCGGACCGCAGCGACGCACGGATGCACGCCAAGACCGTAGGATCCTACGCAGTGCCGTAGGGGACCGCACCGCCACTTCCCAGCAAATTAGGGACACTGTTGCTCCTGGGGTATCGGCGAGGACCATTCGCAACCGTCTCCATGAAGCTGGGCTACGGTCCCGCGCACCGTTAGGCCGTCTTCCGCTCACGCCCCAACATCGTGCAGCCCGCCTCCAGTGGTGTCGCGACAGGCGTGAATGGAGGGACGAATGGAGACGTGTCGTCTTCAGCGATGAGAGTCGCTTCTGCCTTGGTGCCAATGATGGTCGTATGCGTGTTTGGCGCCGTGCAGGTGAGCGCCACAATCAGGACTGCATACGACCGAGGCACACAGGGCCAACACCCGGCATCATGATGTGGGGAGCGATCTCCTACACTGACTGTACACCTCTGGTGATCATCGAGGGGACACTGAATAGTGCACGGTACATCCAAACCGTCATCGAACCCATCGTTCTACCATTCCTAGACCGGCAAGGGAACTTGCTGTTCCAACAGGACAATGCACGTCCGCATGTATCCCGTGGCACCCAACGTGCTCTAGAAGGTGTAAGTCAACTACCCTAGCCAGCAAGATCTCCGGATCTGTCCTCCATTGAGCATGTTTGGGACTGGATGAAGCGTCGTCTCACGTGGTCTGCACGTCCAGCACGAACGCTGGTCCAGCTGAGGCGCCAGGTGGAAATGGCATGGCAAGCCGTTCCACAGGACTACATCCAGCATCTCTACGATCGTCTCCATGGAAGAATATCAGCCTGCATTGCTGCGAAAGGTGGATATACACTGTACTAGTGCCGACATTGTGCATGCTCTGTTGCCTGTGTCTATGTGCCTGTGGTTCTGTCAGTGTGATCATGTGATGTATCTGACCCCAGGAATGTGTCAATAAAGTTTCCCCTTTCTAGGACAATGAATTCACGGTGTTCTTATTTCAATTTCCAGGAGTGTACAATGTGAAAAGCAATGGTCCCATAACACTCCCCTGTGGCACGCCAGAGGTTACTTTAACGTCTTTAGACGTCTCTCCATTGAGAACAACATGCTGTGTTCTGTTTGCTAAAAACTCTTCAGTCCATACACACAGCTGGTCTGATATTTCGTAGGATCTTACTTTGTTTATCAGGAACATTACGGAACTGTATCGAACGCCTTCCGGAAGTCAGGGAAAATGTCATCTACCTGGGAGCCTGTATCTAATATTTTCTGGGTCTCATGAACAAATAAAGCGAGTTGGGTCTCACACGAACGCTGTTTCCGGAATCCATGTTGATTCCTACAGAGTAGATTCTGGATTTCCAAAAAGACATGATAATCGAGCAAAAAACATGTTCTAAAATTCTACAACAGATTGATGTCAGAGATAAAGGTCTATAGTTTTGCTCATCTACTCGACGACCCTTCTTGGAAACTGGAACTGCCTGTGCTCATTTCCAATTATTTGGAACCTTCCGTTCCTCTAGAGTCTTGCGGTGCACAGCTGTTAGAAGGGGAGCAAGTTCTTTCCCGTACTCTGTGTAGAATCGAATTGGTATCCCGTCAGGCCCAGTCTATTTTTCTCTGTTAAGTGATTTCAGTTGCTTTCCTACTCCTTGGACACTTATTTCGATGTCAGCCATTTTTTCGTTCGTGCTAGGATTTAGAGAAATAACTGCAGTGCGGTCTTCCTCTGTGAAACAGCTTTGGAAAAAGTTGTTTAGTATTTCAGCTTTACGTGTGTCATCCTCTGTTTCAATGCCATTATCATCCCAGAGTGCCTGGATATGCTGTTTCGATCCACTTACTGATTTATCGTAAGACCAGAACTTCCTAGGATTTTCTGTCAAGTCGGTACATGCTCTTAGTTAAATATACATCTGGAGTTCCCGAGAGTCTTATTGTGTTGAGTAACATCAAGGCTTTCCAAGAACTCACGCTGACTTACAATTTTTACCTCTTCTAATAATAATAATTTTTAGCTCCTTTGGAGCGTTCTAAGCACCCTGTCCGCACAAACAGCGTGCAGTGGGAAGGTGTGACCAAGCTTTCAGGAAACAGTCTTCACACACAGAGGAAGAAAATATACTCTAAGACAAGAAAAACGACGCACCACAAAGGAATTACCCGAATGTGCAGACATATAAATGAATACAGTTTCAGAAAAATCAATGATTTACTGTGAGAACTATGGGACTTAACATCTGAGGTCATCAGTCCCCTAGAACTTAGAACTACTTAGTGCCTAACTAACCTAAGGACATAACAGACATCCATGCCCGAAGCAGGATTCGAACCTGCGACCGTAGCAGCAGCGCGGTTCCTGACTGAAGTGTCAAGAACCACTCGGTCACAGCGGCCGGCATCTTTAAAAATCTAAAGCTAACCATCGTGGAAATATGCTGGTTTTTCTTTTCAAATAAGTGCTACACAGACATTCTTCTGTGGCAGAAATAAATGCACAACTAAGGCGAATAAAGCCGTTACTGCCTTCGAACCAACAGGCTCATTTTCAGACAGCTGTTAACGTTTATATTACATTTCTTAATTGCATTCGTTGTTTACCTTTATGGTATATTCCGTCGTACTTGAGGGGACATAGAGACATTAAAAACTAAAATACACAGAACTGATAATCGAGAATAACATTTATTTTATAATTCGTTGTGAATAGACTTTCGGCTTTCTAGACAGATCAGTGTATATTGCAACAGTTAATTACTACAATGCTTTAGAAACGTATTTTCGCCTAGAAACCACGTATTTATGATCTGCCTCGGTCATGTAATTTCCTATTCAGACCACTTTTAGCATAATGGCCCCAAGTCTGGCATACTGGCCAGACGCCTGACATGGAAAAGTTTCCAAATGGCCACATTCCCCGAAAATTTATTTTTTGGTTGCATTTACGTTATTTCAAGACAACGCAATTCATAATGAGACAAGAGCATTTCATAAGATAAGTAACTCAACCACTGGTGTATTAAAAAACGTGCTATGTTCTCCCGTTACAAGCGTATGTTGAAACGCCGTCAAATTATTAAAAAAATCGGTGTAACTGTCGCGGGATTCCCTGGCTATGCAACAGGCACTGGACGCTGCAAGAAAAGAAAAGATGCTGTTTGCTACAGCAGGTACAATATTCATTGTCTCAAAACAAATATTTTTAAAAGATGAATTCTTGAAAAACCTTGATGTTACTCTAGACAATAAGGCTCTTTGGAACTCCTGATGTATATTTAACTGAGAGCAACAGGAAGAACGTCTTAACAATATTTTTGACATAGAATCAAGATATTGTGGCATATCTGTAACTTGCATTTCAGCTTGCTGACCGCAGGATTGTATGACACAGTTTAGGAGGAGACTTCGAAACCAGATTCCACCTCATCTACAGTCTTCTTTACTCTTTCTTTTTATCTTTGGCAGTAGGGCGTTGAATACGTTACCAGCCCCCTTACTTAAGGTGGTGGTGGTTAGTGTTTGACGTCCCGTCGGCAAGGAGGTCATTAGAGACGGAGATCAAGCTCGGGTTAGGGAAGGATTGGGAAGGAAATCGGCCGTGCCCTTTCAAAGGAACCATCTCGGCATTTGCCTGAAACGATTTAGGGAAATCACGGAAAACCTAAATCAGGATGGCTGGAGACGGGATTGAACCGTCGTCCTTACTTAAGAATACTACATGAATTTTGTTGGTTCAAATGGCTCTGAGCATTATGGGACTTAACTTCTGAGGTCATCAGTCCCCTAGAACTTAGAACTACTTAAACCTAACTAACCTAAGGACATCACACACATCCATGCCCGAGGCAGGATTCGAACCTGCGACTGTAGCGGTCGCGCGGTTCCTGACTTTAGTGCCTAGAACCGCTCGGTCACTCCGGCCGGCCATAAATTTTGTGTTGTAAGGGGATTCCTTCTGGATAAAATAATTTTGGATATTGGGCTACGTCATTGTAAATTACGGAAACAGCTTAGTTGTCGACGTTTCGACCGCCTTGCTGCGGTCTTCTTAGGGCGGTTATTTTTTTCCGAAATGACACCGGCCGTGAAAGCCTACGAACTTGTATGTAGCGGTTTTCTTTTTTTTCTTACTCTATTGTTTGTGAGATTGTACTCCACGTGGTCTGTTGGAGAATGAATGTTATCTTGATATTGTAATTTCTTACTTGATTATTCAGAAATGACATAACATTAACATAAATTCCTCTTGATTTATTTTTCATCATACCAAAATCATTTACGTTACCTATTTCTGGGCAGCTGCCATTTGCTCTTCTGTACTTACTTAAAACCATACTTGCTGTGAGCACAAACTATTAATTGTCTTTTTCCCTCAAAAGAATTGTTATTCATCCAAGTTGCGATCAGCAGAAACATTTTGCATTTCTTTGCATGTATTTTACAGTCGGCGTAAGGTAAGTTAGTGCGTCCGTGGATTTTGAGAGTTAAAGCTGACCATGAATCTGTTTGGACTGTGGAGTTATAAATTATTATATATTATACATATTAGGTTCATTTGTAGCTACATCCTATGGTCTCATATTTTCACAGCACGTGTTCTTTCTACATGAGCGTGTTGAAAATTAATGCCGCCGAATTTTTAAAGTGAAAACTCTTCAAGCTCTTTAAATAAAACGAACGTTATTAACAGACTACATATTTATTCTCCATGTCTACATACTTATTTCTCAAGATAGCCACCCTGGCGACGAACACACTTCTCCCAAAGAGAGGCTAGTTTCTTGATACCGTCACTTGCAGAATGTTTGACTTTATCGCAGCACTCGAGTGTGATGTGGCAGAGTGATTAAGTAGTGCCACCTGTCAGAGTCCCATCTAGACATAGCACGAGTCCCAAAGCACTCTCACTGCACACGCCCCACACCATTACAGAGCCTCCACCAGCTTGAACAGTCCCCTGCTGATATGCAGGGTCCACGGATTAATAAGAGCAAGGCCTCCGGACCAGATTGTATATAAGTCAGGTTCCTCTCAGAGAATGCTGATAAAATAGCTCCATTTTTTAGCAATTATATACAATCACTCGCTCGCAGAAAGATCAGTACCTAAAGACTGGAAAATTGCTCAAGTTACACCAATACCCAAAAAGGGAAGTGGGAGTAATCCGCTGAATTACAGGCCTATATCACTAACGTCGATTTGCAGTAGGGCTGTAGAACATACTCTGTATTCGAACATTATGAAGTACCTCGAAGAAAACAATTTATTGACACACAGCACGGCTTCAGAAAACATCGTTCTTGTGAAACACAACTAGCTCTTTATGCTCATGAAGTAACAAGTGCTATCGACATGTCAAAATGATTCCATATTTTTAGATTTCCAGAAGGCTTTCGACACCGTTCCTCACAAGCGTCTTCTGATCAATCTGCGTGCCTACGGAGTATCGCCTCTGTTGTGCGACTGGATTCGTGATTTCCTGTCAGAAAGATCACAGTTCGTAGTAACAGACGGAGAGTCATCGAGTAAAACAGAAGTAATATCCGGCGTTCCCCAAGAAAGTGTTACAGGACTTCTATTGTTCCTGATCTATATTAACGACATAAGAGACAATCTTATTAGCCGTCTTAGATTGTTTGCAGATGATGCTGTCATTTACCGTCTTGTAAAGTCGTCACATGATCAAAATGACTTGCAAAATGGTTTAGATAAGATATCTGTATGGTGCGAAAAGTGGCAATTGACCCTGAATGAGGAAAACTGTGAAGTTATTCACATGAGTACTAAAAGAAATCAGCTAAATTTCGATTACGCGATAAGTCACACAAATTTGAAGGCTGTAAATTCAACTAAATTCTTAGGGATTACAATTACAAATACCTTAAATTGGAACGACCACATAGATAATATTGTGGGTAGAGCAAACCAAAGACTGCGATTCATTGGCAGAAAACTTAGAAAGTGCAACAGGTCTACTAAAGAGACTGCTTACTCCACGATTGTCCGCCCTGTTCTGGGGTATTGCTGCGCGGTGTGGGATCCACATCAGGTGGGACTCACGGATGAGATCGAGAAAGTACAAAGAAGGGCAGCTCGTTTTGTATTATCGCGAAATTGGGGAGATAGTGTCACAGGCATGATACGTGAACTGGAGTGGTAATCATTGAAAGAAAGGCTTTTTCGTTGAAATTTCAATCACCAGTTTTCTCCTCAGATTGCGAAAACATTCTGTTGGCACCCACCTACATAGGGAGAAATGATCATCACGATAAAATAAGAGAAATCAGGGCTCGCTCAGAAAAATGGTGGTTCATTGAACCCTTCGCCAGACACTTGCTTGTGAATAGCAGAGTAATCACGTAGATGTAGATGCAGATGTAATACCTCTTCTATTTTGATGGAATATGCTAATTTCTTCTTTACTTGGAAACATGATGACCACTGTAGGTGAGCCCTTAATAAGAGGCCGAGCGAAGTGGCTCAGTGGTTAGCACACTGGACTCGCATTCGGGAGGACGACGGTTCAATCCCGCGTCCGGTCATCCTGATTTAGGTTTTCCGTGATTTCCCTAGATCACTTCATGCAAATGCCGGGATGGTTCCTTTGAAAGGGCACGGCCGATTTCCTTCCCCATCCTTCATTAATCCGAGCTTGTGCTCCGTCTCTAATGACCTCGTTGTGACGGGACGTTAAACACTAGTCTCCTCCTCCTCCTTAATAAGAGGGACTTCCTTTAAGCAGGTATACATATCATCTGACTTCAATCTAAAAAAGGTGCAGCTATAACACCAACTACTACAAGAATTTTTGCATAAGTGATTCCACCACCACCCACTGTCACCTATAAGCTTTGCCAGCCTCCCCTTCCCATACCTATTGAGGTGCACGGCATGCCTAGTGAAACCCGATCTACTGATAGACTCAAATGACACCACTGAAATGCGACCCATGCACCCTCCCTTCTCCAGTCCCATGTTAAACGAGACTAACAGCCGCATTAATATGAAGCCGATCATGACGTTGAAACAGTTGGACGAAACGCTCATTAGCTGCGCCAATTCGAGTAGCTCTCTTTACCAGGTCAGCACATACACCATATCCCCCGTCCTTATCAAGACGCTTCCTTGTTCCACCCACTATCACTACCTGATCCTCCTTCGTAAAATTCCTACATAACTCCCCTATGCTGTCAGTCATCTGAGCGAATCCTGCAGACGGTCTACCCGACGGGAGGCCCTAGTCACACGTCATATACGAGGCTTCACAATGCTGGTGACCTGGTACTCACTCCCCAACACTTCCTGCAACTGCTGGCCCACACCTCTACCGTAATGACTACACTACTAGACATTAAAATTGCTACACCTTGAAGATAACATGCTACAGACTCGAAATTTAACCGACAGGAAGAAGATGCTGTGATATGCAAATGATTAGCTTTTCAGAGCATTCACAAAATGTAGGCGCCTTGGCGACACCTACAACGTGCTGACACGTGGAAAGTTTCCAACCGATTTCTGATACACAAATAGCATTTGGCCGGCGTTGCCTGGTGAAACGTTGTTGTGACGCCTCGTATAAAGAGCAGAAATGCGTAACATCAATTTTCCGACTTTGATAAAGGTCGGATTGTAGCCTATCGCGATTGTGATTTATCGTATCGCGACATTGCTGCTCGCGTTGGTCGAGATCCAATGACTATTAGCAGAATATGGAATCGGTGGATACCGGAGGGTAATACGGAACGCCGTGCTGGATCCCAACGGCCTCGTATCACTAGCAGTCGAGATGACAGGCATCTTACCCGCATGGCTGTAACGGATCGTGCAGCCACGTCTCGATCCCTGTGTCACCAGATCAGGACGTTTGCAAGACAACAACCATCTGCACGAACAGTTCGACGACGTTTGCACCAGCATCGACTATCAGCTCGGAGACCATGGCTGCAATTACCCTTGATGGTGCATTACAGACAGGAGCGCCTGCGATGGTGTACTCAACGACGAACCTGGGTGCACGAATGGCAAAACGTCATTTTTTCGGATGAATCCAGGTTCTGTTTACAGCATCATGATGGTCGCATCCGTGTTTGGCGTCATCGCGGTGAACGCACATTGGAAGCGTGTATTCGCCATTGCCATACTAGCGTAACACCCAGCGTGATGGTATGGGGTGACATTGGTTACACGTCTCGGTCACCTTTTGTTTGCATTGACGGCACTTTGAACAGTGGACGTTACATTTCAAATGTGTTACAACCCGTGACTCTACCCTTCATTCGATCTTCATGCGAAACTCTACATTTCAGCAGGATAATGCACGACCGCATGTTGCAGGTCCTGTGCGAGTCTTTCTGGATACAGAAAATGTTCGACTGCCGCTCTGGCCAGCACATTCTCCAGATCTCTCACCAAATGAAAACTTGTGGTCTGTGGTGGCCGAGCAACTGGTTCGTCACAAAACGCCAGTCACTACTCTTGATGAACTGCGGTATCGTGTTGAAGCTGCAAGGGCAGATGTACCTGTACATGCCATCCAAGCTCTGTTTGACTCAATGCCCAGGCGTATCAAGGCCGTTATTACGGGCATAGGTGGTTGTTCCGGGTACTGATTTCTCAGGATCTATGCACCCAATTTGCGTGAAAATGTAATCACATATCAGATCTTGTCTAATTTATGTGTCCAATGAATATCCGGTTATCATCTGCATTTATTCTTGGTGTAGCAATTTTAATGGCCAATAGTGTACATAGCAGCTGAACCTTCTTCTTTCTGTGAGACTTTTCAACTGACCTAGGGCTCCTGCTGAGGACTGCTGCATGTTCCCCACACCTACAGCTGCAAGAGGCTCCACTCCACTCATCTTTATCTTTTGTAAAGCCGAACTGATCGTCATACAACAGTTCCTCAATTTTGTTTCCTGTTCTTCCGCACTTTTTCCGTGCCTAGAACTTGGATGCATCCGATGTTAAGCTGACTGTGCGGTAATTCTTCACTTATCTGCCTTTCCTATCTGCGGGACTGTGTGACTGATTTTCTTCCAGGCTAATAGATTGTACGAAAGAACTGAAGAGTCTTTCGGTTGCCATTTCCACCAATGAGTTATGAATTCCAAAAGATTGTTATGTATACTTTCTGCCTTATGTAATCGCAAGTCTTCCAAAGCTTTGTTAATCTCTGACTGTGGCACAGGATCCCCTGTGTTTTCCGTATCGACTCCCATTTCTTGAAAAGAAGCACGAAGTGACAGAAAAATCTCTGGATAGACTGAACACGGAATGTCGAATCTTTGTATTTGTGGTCGAGCATTTATCCGCTGAGCCACACGGTAATAAATCATAGGTAAAAAAAGTTAAATCGTCCCTGTCTCTGCATCAGGCTGTGTAACTTCCAACTTGTCCTACTAGAGTGAGCGAAGATGATAACAGATAGGGGACGACTTCAGAATAGAGGTAAGCCTGACTACAGCAACAGAAAAGGCAAAAGGGAAATGTAGAAGGGCGCCACACTGGTCCGAAAAGAGAGAAGTAAATGTTTCTTCAAACAGGTTACTGTTCTGCCACAAAAGGATTTCGGAGTCTTGAGCAGCACGTCGTCGTCCATTTTTGTTTCGCTTTCGCAAAATGCACCACACTCAGCTTCGCACGTCTCGCGGTGTAGCAGCTCTGAAAGGAACTCTCAAGACATCCAGCGCCGTCCTTAAAACGCTTTTATGGCGCAGCGATAAAGCGAACAAAGGTATGTGAAGCACATTAACTTCGGCAATAAAGAGGCAACGCCGGCCGCCACCGCGCTGCCCTTAACGACCGACCGAAAGATGAACTTTTGCAGGTGCAGCCACCGCACGTAGCTTATTCTTTTCATTTCCGCTTTTAGAGCACATTTTGAGTGCGGAGCATCCCAGCAACTGCAGTTTCATTACGTATAAAAGATTATTACATATAAAAGATGTAACCCGAGGTGTCGGTAAATTCCATGTACAGTCCTAAAACGCTCGAATGACCCGGACCGAATTTCATACACTTCTCCGCAACGCGCTCCCACGCCGGCCGCAACACCGATAGGGAGTTCGTGAGGCAGGGCGTTCCATTTCGCCACCAGTGCGGATGGCGTCTGTTAGGTGGGCGTTGGTGCATGTGTGCGTTTTGCAGTTGTAATTTTTCCTCCTATCTACGTAATTATGTAGTTTTCAATTCGTTCGAGCAACCAATCATTCATAATATGAAACATAGTCATAGCTTAGTCACTCAAAATGATTCAGAAATTTTACTTGTTAGAATGAAATCAGGCGATGGTTCTTCTTCTCTGCAGGCTAGTGCTCTGCGGCAGTCTGCTAATCTGTACAAATAAAATGCCTCGTATTTTTGGGAGCGTTGTATCAGTCTGGAAACCTCAGATCAAGCGGATATTTGGCTTTAATGATGTTTAACCTTCCGAAGAAGTAATGGAGCATTTGGATTATTAAATGCAGATTCGTATCCAGTCTTTCGGAAGTTCCCTTCTGATTAACAACTACGCAATATATCGATGAATATCATTGATTCTCAAATGTCAAATACACACCTTTTCTGTGAAGGAGCAATATATTCGTATATTTCCCTTTTAATTGTACAATTTCGTCTCAGTTATCTTTTGTCATAAATCTCAGTATTCAGATTACAATTCTTCAAACCAAGCTCAGGCTAATCGGCACGAAGACAATCTCGGAAGCTTCTTTTCCTAACAACCACCAGAGAGAGTACTACAATGAATGATTATGCGCTCATGGCATAGCTATTGTATGAAACTACTTTGCGCATGGATTCTGCGAGTATGAAGATAGAAAATTAGTAAACGCCATTCAAGGGTAGAATTGTATCAGAATAATTTATCGAATATAAAGAGATATTACACAGTACAATTCCCCAGTGCATTCCACACGTGCGCAGTCAACAACATGTGGTATCCAGAAGGCTTTGGCTAAACGGGACTTCAGTCGGGAGAACGTTCAGGTCTGTCTATTCGCCGGATATCCTATCCTTTAAAGAGCTCCTAGATCTGCGCTGCTCGATACGGTCGCACATTGTCAAACATTAAAAAAAAATATTTAAAAAATTAAAAAAAGACTGGACAGGTGCAAGCAAGACTCCCACTCCGAGTTTCGTACAAACTTATTCATGTATACAGGATGGTCCATTGATAGTGACCGGGCCAAATATATCACAAAAGGAGCATAAAACGAAAGAACTACAAAGAACGAAACTCATCTAGCTGGAAGGAGGAAACCAGATGGCGCTATGGTTGGCCCGCTAGACGGCGCTGCCATAAGTCAAACGCATATCAACTCCGTTTCTTTTAAATAGGAACCCCAATTTTTATTACATATTCGTGTAGTACGTAAAGAAATATGAATGTTTTAGTTGGACCACTTTTTTCGCTTTGTGGAAGATGGCGCTGTAAAAGTCACAAACGTATAAGTACGTGGTATCACGTAACATTCCGCCAGTGCCGACGGTATTTGCTTCGTCATACATTACCCGTGTTTAAATGGACCGTTTGTGACGTCCGTTGGTGCGTCACTTGTGACGTCGTTGTCATTCGTTACGTCACATACAAAAAAATATTACATTTATATATTTTTATTTTTAATTTATCAGCATGATTCTTTCTCTCAGGGATATTGTCTTTTCTTATCACTTTTATTTACGTGCAAAGTAAATATGAAACAGTTTCTTGAATGGCCGCTGTTATTCATGTACCAACTTTAGATTTTGAACGTGATGACTAAAATATAGTTGCCGTTAACTGAATTGAATGTAATTTTGTTAATTTCAAATTACTGATTGCAAAGTAAGGCTTGAGAGAATTTCGATTCTTGCCGTGGAGCGGCCAAGATAAAACTTACTGAACTCATGGAATCTGTATAGTTTCCGGGTTCCCGGGTTCGATTCCCGGCGGGGTCAGGGATTTTCTCTGCCTCGTGATGGCTGGGTGTTGTGTGCTGTCCTTAGGTTAGTTAGGTTTAAGTAGTTCTAAGTTCTAGGGGACTGATGACCACAGATGTTAAGTCCCATAGTGCTCAGAGCCATTTCTTGAATCTGTATAGTTTAAAAACACAATCTTTAACGTAAATTAATTATATGCTGCAATTTAAAAAGGTTCTTGTAACGAAATCTCTCGCATTTACAGTTACTGTTAACACTGAAAAATAAATTAATACTTCGGCGCGTAATGGCCGACCAGAGGCTGCATCGGAAGATGAGCTTCTCGCAGCGCAAATTACTGAAAAATGCTTATTAAAAATAATTAGCCACCTCGAGCATTTGAGGTGGCAACTATTACAAAGAAATTCATTTTGTAATAATAATAACAAGTTTATTTTAGCAATAAATACGAATAACTTACATAAAATATGTGTAGCCGCTCAATGGCTGCCTTCCGTATAGCGAAACAAAACAGTGTGTCTCTCATAAAATGCGTCCTTCCTCCTCGGCCGTACAATCGCGTCTCTTTCGATCCTTTTTTATTTCCATAGACATTAAATAACGATGCTATCACTGCATATCAGTTGTTTCAAGAACATTAACTATATCTTTTACATTAATTATATTCATAAAATACTTAGACTACGATTTACAACCGCTAAAAATGTCAATATTTATGTGACGTACCGTCACACGTTTACCAATTGCGGAAAAGGTCGATATCGTGTTGATGTATGGCTAATGCGATCACAATGCCCAACGGTCGTGTGCGATGTGTGCTGCTCGGTATCCTGGACGACATCATCCAAGTTTCCGGACCGTTCGCCGGATAGTTACGTTATTTAAGGAAACAGGAAGTGTGAAACGTCAACCACGAACTGCAACAAATGATGATGCCCAAGTAGGTGTTTTAGCTGCTGACGCGGCTAATCCGCACATCAGTAGCAGACAAATTACGCGACAATCGGGAATCTCAAAAACGTCGGTGTTGAGAATGCTACATCAACATCGATTGCACCCGTACCATATTTCTATGCACCAGGAATTGCATAGTGACGACTTTGAACGTTGTGTACAGTTCTGCCACTGGGCACAAGATAAATTACGGGACGATGACAGATTTTTTACACGCGTTCTATTTAGCGACGAAGCGTCGTTCACCAACAGCGATAACGTAAACCGGCATAATATGCAATATTGGGCTACGGAAAATCCACGATGGCTGTGACAAGTGGAACATCAGCGACCTTGGCTGGTTAATGTATGGTGCGGCATTATCGGAGGAAGGATAATTGGCCCCCATTTTAACGATGGCAATCTAAATGATGAAATGTATGCTGATTTTCTACCTAATGTTCTACCGAATTTACTACAAGATGTTTCACTGCATGACAGAATGGCGGGATATCCGGCACATTGCTCGCGTGCGGTTGAAGCGGTATTGAATAGCAATTTTATGACAGGTGGATTGGTCGTCGAAACACCATACCGTGGCCCGCATTTTCACCCGATCTGACGTCCCCGGATTTCTTTCTGAGGGGAAAGTTGAAGGATATTTATTATCGTGATCCTCGTCAGTCGTTCTACCTATTACTGAAAATCAGATCAAAATTCCTAAAGTAGTTCCTGTGATTTTTGACGGATTATGAATGCAATGCTAGATTGTAATGGCAACAAAATAATTTTTATATAATATAGTTAAAGTTAGCATTTTGCGGATTTTTTCCTTTGCTTTTATCGTAAAACCTTAATTCTTGCCAAATTTGATGCTTCTGTGCCAACGGGAACAGAGACGCCCACGTGCTCCGCATAGACGAACAGTTGATAACAGGTAGGTTTTTTTTAATTAAAATACAGAACGTAGGCACGTTTGAACATTTTATTTCGGTTGTTCCAATATGATACATGTACCATTGTGAACTTATTATTTCTGAGAACGGATGCTGTTACAGCGTGATTACCTGTAAATACCACGTTAATGCAATAAATGCTCAAAATGATGTCCGTCAACGTCAGTGCATTTGGCAATACGTGTAACGACATTCCTCTCAACAGCTATGAGCCACATGTTTGTGACTATTACAATGCCATCATCACAAAGCGAAAAAAGTGGACTAACTCCGTTTCAGTCTCCATAGAGGGTGAATTACCTTTCCTTGTCGTCTTGATCAAGAGAAGGGCTGACGGCACCCTAGGTCATGGGGTGTATCGAAAGACAACACACACTGATCTGTATTTGCACGCAGACAGCTGCCACCACCCTTCACAGAGGAATGGGGTACTTAAAACTCTAGTACATAGGGCGCGCACTATCTCTGACGCAGAGTGTCTACCCCAGGAATTGGAACATCTGAGAACTGTATTTCGAAAAAATGGGTACTCAGAGTGGCAGATTCAACGTGCTCTCCGCCCAACCACTGCAGCACAACCTGTTGAGACGGATGAAGTCACGAGGGAGGAGGTAGGCACTGCATTTATTCCATACACAGGCGCACTCTCGGGGAAAATCGCCCGCATTCTGAAGAAACACCGGGTCGGAACTGTGTTTGGTCCTCCGAATAAAACTCGTGCACTGGTTGGGAGCGCCAAAGATGACCTCGGTTTGAGGAAGGCCGGCGTGTACCAGATTCCGTGTCAATGTGGCAAGTCGTATATTGGTCAGACGATGCGTACCGTCGAGGATCGATGCCGTGAACACCAGAGGCACACTCGACTGATGTATCCGAGCAAGTCGGCGGTAGCTGAACATTGTTTGTCGGAAAATTACGCTATGGAGTATGACCGCACGAGGATTCTGGTACAGACGTCGAGATACTGGGACAGCGCTGTTAGAGAGGCCATCGAAAGTTACACCAATGACGACCTCATAAACCGTGACTGTGGCTATAATCATAGCAAGGCTTGGGAACCAGCGATTGGCTTAATCAAGAGTAAATCGAGAAACGCATAGTTGTGACGACCACGGCGGACAGAGCCATCACACCGACGTCATCTCAGACGCCGTCGCAATCTGTTCCACCGCGCGACCGTGGCGCGGGGCGCGGGGCGCGGACGGCGGAGGGAGCGTGCCGCGGGCGGAGGGTATTTAAATCAGCCGCCGCCGCGAAATGGCTCTGAGCACTATGGGACTTAACATCTGTGGTCATCAGTCCCCTAGAACTTAGAACTACTTAAACCTAACTAACCTAAGGACATCACACACATCCATGCCCGAGGCCGGATTCGAACCTGCGACCGTAGCGGTCACGCGGTTCCGGACTGAAGCGCCTAGAACCGCACGGCCACAGCAGCCGGCAAAGTATGTTGTTCAACACATGCATTGAGTTGAGGAATATAACGCGAAATATGGAACAGTGGTCACTCTTTGAAAAAGCTATTTCCTCTTTCACTTCTCAACTCTACCATATTTGTGAAAATGCTTTTATTGTGTGGTATCTTACACATAATAAGATTCAACGTAATGAATACAACGCTTATACAATCCTCTGCGTGTTTAATCCATACTCCCATTCTAAAATCAATCACAAGCCTGTCACATTTTAGCCGCTGAACGTCATGCGTCTCTTATAACTTCATGGTTGCGTTCAAATTTGCTTGAACAGCTCGTGGTGACGCAATTAGCACGATGTTTCTCGACTAAGAGTTGCCAGGTTCAGTTCCCGCCAGGGTCTTTTTTTATATACTACTCGCCTCTGGATGTGTGCATTGTCCTCATCATCGTATTGTCATCATCGACGTGCAGGTATTCAAGTGCAATCTAATAAAACGACCAAGCACCAAGCACTCGAACATAACAACAGGTTCTCCCGGCCAATAATGTCGTATGCGTATTTCATTTCGTTTTACTGATACGCGAGCGGAGCAGGGGGGTAATAGCTAGAATACAGTGATCATAGAATCCTCATTGCGTTTGATCCATGCCAATCCATAAGTCCATAGTAATATTATAAATGCGAAAATAATTCTGTGTGTTACTTTTTTACGACTAAACCGCAGAGCCGATATCAATTAAATTTGGCGTGACACAGATGGAACCCTGTGTAGAAGGTAAGCTACTTTACAAAGTGTGTAGTACAAGATATTTATTGATTTGAAGAATATTACACAAATTACAGGAAAATATTTGTTCTTTGGAAAAACTATTTACTCTTTCACTTTTGAACTTTGTCATATTGGTTGATATGTTCTACGTAATGTGATTCAACCTAATCAATACAATGGATATTCAGTTCTCAACGTTTTTGATCTATACTTCCATATTAATACCAGTATTGTTGAATGCGAAAGTAATTCACTGTGTTAAATTTTCACCGCTGAACCGATTCCGATGGTACTTTTTATGGAGGTAGCTCGAACCCTGAGGAAGACGAAAGGCTACTTGTTGTATCTTTTAGAGTGTTACTAATGTTTTTAAATATGATATACATGAGTAGCACGTAGACGACGCTGGAGCGATGGTCGGCGACTCTTAGCGTCTATAGATTATTTATTGACAGTGTAAATCCAATGTTATTGTGCGCGTGATTTATAATGTTGAATTCCTTCACCACCTGGCATAGCTGGAGAGTTTTGGTGGAGATACAATAATAAAATCGGATGGTAAAGCCGAGAACCATATTTAAAAGAATTACTAGAAGGTTAGCAAACGTAAGTCTGATTCAGCGCATAGTTCTAAGGAATCTCAAGATGCGAAAGTTACTCGAATCCAACGAGCCTCAGAGTAGTCCGATGTCTGCCGGAACTTGGACGCAGAACGTCAGGTGACCTGAAGAGTTACAGGGACATTAGAGCAGTCACAAGCTCGTCGCATTTGTACTCCCGGGACCATACGTCTCTTATGGCTTCCAAAACGCTTGAAGGCTCACGAAAACGGCATCATTCAAAGGTTGTACGACAAGCAGAAAGTAATACGTTTACATGTGGAACATGAGACGCTTTTGGTGAAGTTGCCTTTGACTATGATCTATTAACTGACTATGTTAATCATAAATTAGTCATCATACGGGGACGGATAAAAAATGTGGACACCATAACGCATAAAATGGAAGGCAGAAATGGTTGGTATGTGTTGCCCTGATCGCAAAATCTCACATCGAGACTAGGTGAGCCAGAGAAACCCCTAAACTTCTGCAGGAATATGATGAATCGAGGCATTTTCAAATGTAAAAAAAAAAATAATTAGAAATGCCGTCTACCCTTGATGAATTGGGCGATTGGAGCGGCGCTCGTAGAGCTGCGCAGCGTCGGCTAGAGGGCGCTGTGGTCGGCGAAGATCTTCCGCTCTCGTAGTGCCAACCTAAGAACAGGCACCTACGCCGTGGCATCGTAGCTATCGATACCACAGACACCACGTCGGCGAGCTCTCGATTCGAATTCGGAACCATTGTGTACAACGCTGTGTCACATCGACTACACGGTGAGTCAGCAAGAGAAGTGACTCGGACACAACATTACCAACTACTGTGGCAGGAGAGGGCGCTAGGGCATCACGTAGGAGGAACAGCTCCACCCTGTAGGAGGAAACCATGCATACTGTAACTGTGGCTGCGTTGTACAGAGCGTGTTAGACCGCAGTATCTGTAATAAACTATGATTGGATAAATGATCTCTAGCACGGATACCATGCGTTTCCGGACACAAGGTCGTTATATCTTTTTTGTTCGATCAATCCCTAGAGTTTGTACGCGGTGGAGAAAATAACTCCCCCCCCCCCCCCGGGGGGCGCGCGCTTGAGTGAGTGAGTGAGTGTGTGTGTGTGTGTGTGTGTGTGTGTGTGTCTCGCACTTGCTCCTAAACCGCAGGACCGATTGTAACCAGACTTTGTACACATATACTTCACTGCCAGATGACAATCGCTGTGGGTAAGAACCCTATGCAAGGGCTCGGTGTTTAGGTGAAAAAGAGGCGTATCTCTCAGCACGTAAATTCCTAGATTTTATTGATCCAGAATTTGAGAATAATAGCACTTAGCTACTTGCAATGAACTTCACACATAATTCCCAACCTTTAAGAAATTTTTATCGCTAACAACACCTACAATTTTCATCGTTTGCCACTTTACCGCTGTTTGTGCAGTAAAATTATCACATGAGGCAATACGTTATACCGTAAATTATTACCTCTTTACTACTAACTGCATTCGCGACGCGTTTTATAGACAGTAAGCACGTATACCGCTGAAAGTAACTGAAAATTATATCTTTGTACGACACACAGTTCAGGAGATATGACATCACAAACAATGAGATGCATGAAAAACTGCCGCATCATATATAACGTCCTAATTTAGTACTCCTTTCCTAACGACTCCATTCGCAAAACATTTTGGTGGCAGTACTCCCATATGCCACTGAATGTAACTAAAAAAATTATATCACTCTGCGACATATAGTTCGGTAGTAATGACGTCATGAACATTAAGCACGTGGTCAGACTCTACGTAGTACGGGAGTGGAGGCACAGCTATAAATATATACCCGGGCAAGGCCCGATTTCTTCGCTGATTTATGAATAAAATATGAAGCAAGGGCTCTGTCCTGCGGGGACGAAACGAAGAACGTTGTCCTTCGCCTTGAGCTCTGGCTTCGGCTTTAGATAAACTGTATGAATAAAGAGAAACTCTGACTTCATTCTAGAAGCAATAGCTTCTAAAACGTGAATGGTGTCATAGTAGACTCACGTTTGCAGAATGTATATGTGGCTCAACTAGCAACCTGTGAACGCCATGAAAGACGCTACAGACCGCGTCGATGGCAGTCTGAAACGCATCATACAAAATTCTATACCGTTGTGACGAAGTAAATGTTAACTGGCTTGCGAATCATTTTCTGTCAAAGACAGGGGAAAGAATAAGTGGAGTGCTGAAAACAGAGGATGAAGGTTTTCCTTCGGTATGTAGCTGACCTAGAATTTCGACATAGCAGATGACATGGGAATTCATCAAACTACAATGACTAAAATGGGCAGCATTGTTTCGGAAAAGATAATGGAAAAGCTGACTTGTGGATCAAATTTCGGTAGTGACCACAAGATGCGATTGCGACAGAAAACGGAGGGCTAGAAAAATGTAAATTGCCGCGTCGCTTTGGTGCGATAATTCCGGAACCCACGCAGTATGGCGACAAATATATTAATACAAACGGTTAGGTTAATATAAATGTGCAGGAAAGGAAGACGTTACTAGCGTTGAGGCAAAAGATGTGACTTACTTGAAATACACGTATTTGATATACAAATAGAAAATGAAAAATATGTATTTTTTACTTTGAATTTGGAATACTACTTTTTCAAAAAAAATGTTTTCTATTTTATATCAAATACTTAAAATATCGATTTTTCTATTTGTAAAATGCACTATGGCATGCTGATAGACGTTATTAAAGATTCTATAAATTATAGGAACCAAAAACAAAGGATGATATATTAGCATCCATATCTTATCCTTTTTTAAAATTTAAATGGGTGCTGAA
Source organism: Schistocerca gregaria (assembly GCF_023897955.1). NCBI lineage: Eukaryota > Metazoa > Arthropoda > Insecta > Orthoptera > Acrididae > Schistocerca > Schistocerca gregaria. The sequence continues at coordinate 488,610,467 of NC_064927.1, forward strand.
GAGGGTAGCAGAGAACACATTAAAGAAATGTTTATTTCAGAAGTGTGAAAAATGAAATAAGAAGAGGAAGATGAGAACAGCTTGCAACATCCTGATAAAGAAAATGAATCTTACTATATGTTTATTTATAACCCTGATTCTTCTGTAGCCAGTGACAGTGCTAACGCTATAATTGGCCTGGAAATATTACAATATTTAAAAGATAATGGCAATAGTTTAGATTCCCTCTTTCCTTAAATATAATACTTTCTTCACCAAGTTCACTCCTGCTGAAGAAGCATATCCTTTGGTGGAATAATAATGAGGTCAAACAAGCACAACATGAAAGATGAGGTATTTGAAACATTATTGGTGTTAAAATCGGTGAAATAAATGGCATCTAAGACAATTACTAACTACAGGTATTTTATTTGAATAATGGCATTCTGAAAATATATCTTATATATACCTTAAACAGAGTTTTGTATCTAAATACCTTTATTTAAAACCAGTTTTATTTATATTTTAAATAGAAAAAATAACACGTATTCCCTTTTTGAACTTAAATACATTTAATAAATTATTTTGCACATCTGTGGTTGAAGCTATCTGGTCTGTGTCAGTACATGACTGTCTAATATGGAGTATCTCAAGCTTCTGGGAAGTGCTAAGTGAATTTAAGAACACTGTTATTTTGCTGATGAAGGTTATGGTCTGCAGATCTTGTTAATCACCCTCTACTGTAATTCAACAGAGAAGAATCATAAATGAATCAACAAGCTTTTCAAAACAATAGGGTCATGAGAGAGAGAGAGAGAAAGAGAAAGAGTTCTTTTGGTCAGCTGAAGAGGTGGTTCCACATTTTGCAATAAGTCTCTAGAGTTTCCTTATCAAATGTTCCAACAATTATAGCTTGCAGCTTTCTAATGTGTAATGCCTATGGGATGAATAATTGTATATACCGCACAGAATTCAATGATAAGAATAAAAGTGTTGTAGTTAAGTATAACAATTGGGATGCATTAAAAAAGTATTGATATATTCAATCAACCATAAACAGAGTAAGAAGCGAAATATTGCAGTCAGTTCCGACATGAAAGGCGCTAATGGAGAGGAGACTGTAACTGAGAGGGAAATTCATAGGAGAGGACACGAAAAAGACTATAAATTGCAGCTCTAATACACAATGCAAGATTTTGAATTGTTTTATTTACGAAAACATGTGATACTGATGAACGCCTACAACAAGCTGTTGGTAACACTGTCCATTTTCATTTTGCTCCTCTTGCACATTGTTTTCGTTGTTCAGTATCATAGCTTCTTTTTCCATTTGCATCCTTGTCTGTTTCAATTGTTGCAGTAGCACCATCCTGAGTAAGTATGTGGTAATGAGCAGCTAGCAAACATTTTGCTTTTTTCAAAGTTGGCGTCCTGTCATATGAACTTCCACTTGATGAGCAGGATGATGAGACAGCACAAGGCGTAACATCTTTTCCTAGAAAGATATTTTTTGCCAAAGATGTAAACAGCGATAGAATTTAATGCGTGTTTACATGCTTATAAAGACGTATTTTACAAGGAGATTAACTTAACACAATGTTTCCTTCGCAAAGGGCTACTAAAAGTTGGCGGACTAAGTTGGCTCTAGCCATGGCACTTTAGAATAGTGAGTAATAAACATGGCTGTTACATATAGGATTAAGGTCATATAATTACCATAATCAGGAACCAAACTGGAATTTCTCCAAACAAATAAAGCATTATAAAAGCACAATACAGTCTATAAATATAAGCAATTGATATGGCTCCTAAACTCCTCATACTGTTATATTTTTGAAATAAAACACAGTTATGTAATAAACAATAAAACGCTCGCTAACATTTAATGCTACAGACTACTGCTACAGACTACTGCTACTGCTACTACTACTACTAATAATAATAATAGAGACTACTTACCGGACAGAACTGACGAAATACATCGAAAACGTTCAAAGAAGGGCAGCACGTTTTACATTATCGCGAAATATGGGAGAAAGTGTCACGGAAATTATACAGGATTTGGGCTGGACATCATTAAAACAAAAGCGTTTTTCGTTGCGACGGAATCTTCTCACGAACTTTCTCCTCCGAATGCGAAAATATTTTGTTGACAACAACTTACATAGGGAGAAACGATCTTCAAGATAAAAAAAAGGAAATCAGAGCTCTTACAGAAAGATATAGGTGTTCGTTATTTCCGCGCACTATACGAGATTGGAATAATAGAGAATTGTGAAGGTGGCTCAATGACCACTCTGCCAGGCACTTAAATGCGATTTGCAAAGTAGCCCTGTAGATGTAAATGTACTTGTAGATGTAGAAAAAAAGAAAGGAATGATAACAGCTGCATCAGGATCAGTTGAGGTCGCTCTGACAGATACATTGAGCATGAAAACAAAAACGTTAATAAAGCGAACATTATTAACCTTGGGTTCCATATAATATTAATAAAAATGTTTGATTCAAAAACTAGGGGTGCCTGCTTGGCGGCCAGACAAACATGTGGTTCCTGAAGAGGGGCAGCAGCCTTATCAGTAGTTGCAGGGGCAACAGTCTAGATTACTGACTGATCCAGTGTTGTAACATTAACCAAAACGGCCTTGCTGTGTTGGTACTGCGAACGGCTGAAAGCAAGGGGAAACTACAGCCGTAATTTTTCCCGAGGGCATGCAGCTTTACTCTGTCGCTAAATGATGATGGCGTCCTCTTGGGTAAAATATTCCGGAGGTAAAATAGTCCCCCATTCGGATCTCTGGGCTGGGACTACTCAGGACGACGTCGGTATCCGGAGAAAGAAAACTGGCGTTCTACGGATCAGGGCGTGGAATGTCAGATGCCTTAATCGGGTAGTCAGGTTAGAAAATTTAAAAAGCGAAATGGATAGGCTGAAGTTATAGTGGGAATTAGTGAAGTTCGGTGGCAGGAGAACAAGGCTTCTGGTCAGGTGAATATGGGGTTATAAATACAACATCAAATAAGGGTAATGCAGAAGCAGGTTTTATAATGAGTAAAAAAAATAGGAGTGGATAAGTTACTACGAACAGCACAGTGATCGCACTATTATAGCCAAGATAGACATGAAGCCCACGCCTACTACAGTAGTACAAGTTTATTATGCCAAATAGCTCCGCAGATGACGAAGAGATTGAAGCTTAATGATAGCTGACATTTGGTTTAAGTATCATGAAAGAAGATTGTATACGACGCCCACTCCAACTTATTGATACAGTGTAACAAACTGCGGCGCGGTTTGGGGCGTCATGTCACGGATTGCGCGGCCCCTCTCGTCGAAGGTTCGAGTCCTCCCTCAGGCATGGGTGTGTGTGTTGTTCTTACTATAAGTTAGTTTAAGCAGCGTGTAAGCCTAGGGACCGATGACCTCAGCAGTTTGGTCCCTTAGGAATTCACACACATTTTTAAGATTGCATACGTGGAAGACGCCTGGAGATACTGGAAGGTTTCGGATAGATTATGTAATGGTAAAACAGAGATTTAGGAACCAAGTTTTGAAGTGTAAGACATTTCCAGGGACAGATGTGGACTCTGACCATAATTTACTGGTTATGAACTGTTGATTAAAACTGAAGAATGTGCAAAAAGGTAAGAATCTAAGGAGATGGGATCTGAACTAGAGGTTGTAGAAAGTTTCAGAGAGAGAATTAGGGACAGATTGGCAAGAACAGGAAAAAGAAATGCAGTAGAAGAAGAATGGGTAGCTTTGAGAGATGAAATAGTAAAGGCAGCAGAGATCAAGTATGTAAAAAGACGAGGGGTAGTAGAAACCCTTGGGTAACACAGGAAATATCGAATTTAAACGACGAAAGGAGAAAATATAAAAATGCCGTAAATGAAGCAGGTAAAAAGGAATACAAACGTCTCAAAAGTGAGATCCACAGGAAGCGCAAAATGGCTAAGCAGGGATCCTGGAGGACAAATGTAAAGATCTAGAAGCATATACCACTAGGAGTAGGATAGATGCTGCCTACAGGAAAATTAAAGAGACCTTTGGTGGAAAGAGAACCACCTGCATGAATGTCAAGAGCTCAGATGGAAAACCAGTCCTAAGCAAAGAAGGGAAAGCAGAAAGGTGGCAGGAGTATATAAAGGTTCTATACAATGGCGATATACTTGAGGGCAATATTAAGGAAATAGAAAATGACGTAGAAGAATTTGAAATGGGAGATATGATAGTGCGTGAAGAATTTAACAGAGCACTGAAAGACCTAAATAGAAACAAGGTCCCTGGAGTAGACAATATTCCATTAGAACTACTGACAGTCTTGGGGAAGCCTGCCACGTCAAAACTACCATCTGGTGAGCAAGATGTATGAGACAGGCGAAGTACCCCCAGACTTCTAGGAGAATATAATAAGTCCAATGCCAAAGAAAACAGTTGTTGAGAGGTGTAAAAATTACCGAACTATCAGTTTAATAGATCACAGCTGCAAAATACTAACATGAATTCTTTACAGGCGAATGGAAAAAGTGGAAGAACAGTTTGAATTTCGTAGAAATGTAGGAACACGCGAGGCAATACTGACCCTACGACTTATCTCAGAAGATAAGGGAAAGGCAAATTTAAGTTTATAAAACTAAAACTACACTCCTTCCGAACAGGCCAAGAAGGGCCAAAGGTACCGAAAGGCCGCCGTGTCATCCTCAGCCTACAGGAGGAGCGTGTGGGCAGCAAACCGCTCTCCCGGCCGGATGTCGGTTTCCGAGACCGGAGCCGCTCCTTCTCAATCAAGTAGCTCCTCATTTTGTCTCACAAAGGCTGAGTGCACCCCGCTTTCCAACAGCGCTCGGCAGGCAGAATGATCACCCATCCAAGTGCTAGCCCAACCCGATGGCGCTTAACTGCCGTGATCTGACGGGAACCGATGTTACCACTGCGGCAAGGTCGTTGACAATCTACGTTTCTAGCATTTGTAAACTTAGAGAAAGCTTTTGACAATGTTGGCTGGAATACCCTCCTTCAAATTTTGAAGGTGGCATAGGCAATATACAGTTAGGGAAAGTCTATTTACAATTTGTGTAGAAACCAAATGGCAGTTATAAGAGTAGAAAGGCATGAAAGGACAGAGACGTAGCCCATCCACGATCTTATTCAGTCTGTATCTTGGAACAAGCAGTAAGGGAACAAAAGAAAAATTTGGAGTAGGAATTAAAATCCATGGAGAAGAAATAAAAGCTTTGAAGTTTGCCGACGTCATTGTAGTTCTGTCAGAGAGAGCAAAGGAACTGGAATAGCCGTTGAACGGAATGGACAGTGTCCTGAATGGAAGATATAAGATGAACATCAACAAAAGCAAAGGGAGGATAATGAAATGTAGTCTAATTAAATATAGTGATGCTGAGGGAATTAGATTAGGAAATGAGAGACTTTATGTAGTACATGAGTTTTACTATCTGAGGAGATAAATAACTAATGACGGTCCAAGTATAAAGGATACAACATGTAGACTGGTTATGGCAAGGAAAGCGTTTCTGAAGAAGAGAAATTTGTTAGCATCGAGTATAGATTTAAGTGACAGCAAGTTTTTTCTGAAAGTACTTGTCTGGAGTGTAGCTATGTATGGAAATGAAACATGAACTATAAATAGTTTAGACAAGAAGAGAATATAAGCTTTCGAAATGTGGTGCTACAGAAGATTGCTGAAGATTAGATGGGTAGTTCATGTAACTAATGAGAAGGTACTGAATGGAATTTGGGAGAAGAGAAATTTGTGGCACAACTTGACTAGAAAAAGGATCGGTTGATAGGACATGTTCTGAGGCATCAAGGGATCACCAATTTGGTATTGGAGGGCAGCGTGGAGGGTAAAAATTGTAGAGGGAGACCAAGAGATGAATACACTAAGCAGATTCAGAAGGATGTAGGTTCCAATAGTTACTCGGAGATGAAGAAGCTTGCACATGATAGCGTAGCATGGAGAGCTGCATCAAACCAGTCTCTGGGCAGAAGACCACAGCAACAACAACAACAACAACAGATAATGTGTAGCAAATTGCCAGAACAATCTTTTTTTTTATTTTCAGTGCAGAACGTTCTTTCGAAATATGTCATGTTACACTACTGGCCATTAAAATTGCTACACGAAGAAGAAATGCAGATGATAAACGGGTATTCATTGGACAAATATATTATACTATAACTGACATGTGATTACATTTTCACGCAGTTTTGGTGCACAGACCGTGAGAAATCAGTACCCAGAACAACCACCTCTGGCCGTAATAAGGGCCTTGATACGCCTGGGCATTGAGTCAAACAGAACCGTGTACAGGTAGAGCTGCCCATGCAGCTTCAACATGATACCACAGTTCATCAAGAGTAGTGACTGGCGTATTGTGACGAGCCAGTTGCTCGGCCACCATTGACCATACGTTTTCAATCTAGAGAATATGCTGGCCAGGGCAGCAGTCGAACATTTTTTGTATCCATAAAGGCCCGTACAGGACTTGCAACATGCGGTCATGCTTTATCCTGCTGATATGTAGGGTTTCACAGGGACTTAATGAAGGGTAGAGCCACGGGTTGTAACACATTTCAAATGTAATGTCCACTGTTCAAAGTGCCGTCAGTGCCAACAAGAGGTTACCGAGACGTCTAACCAGTGGCAGCACGTACCATCACGCCGGGTGATACTCCAGTATGGCGGTGACGAATACACGCTTCCAACGTGCGTTCACTGCGATGTCGCTGAACACGGATGCGACCATCATGATGCTGTAAACAGAACCTGCATTCATCCGAAAAAAATGACGTTTTGCCATTCGTGAACCCAGGTTCGTCGTTGAGTACACCATCGCAGGCGCTCCTGTCTGTGATGCAGCGAAGGGTAACCGCAGCGACGGTTTCCAAGCTGATAGTCCATGCTGCTGCAAACGTCGTCGAACTGTTCTTGCAGACGGTTGTTGTGTTGCAAACGTCCCCATCTGTTGACTCAGGGATCGAGACGTGGCTACACGATCCATTACAGCCATGCGGATAAGATGCTTGTCATCTCGACTGCTAGTGATACGAGGCCGTTGGGATCCAGCACAGCGTTCCGTATTACCCTCCTGAACCCACCGATTCCATATTCTGCTAACAGTCATCGGATCTCGACGAACGCGAGCAGCAATGTCGCGATACGATAAACCGCAATCGCGATAGGCTACAATCCGACCTTTATCAAAGTCGGAAACGTGATGGTACTCATTTCTCCTCCTTACACGAGGCGTCACAACAACTTTTCGCCAGGCAACGCCGGTCAACTGCTGTTTGTGTATGAGAAATCGGTTGGAAACTTTCTTCATGTCAGGACGTTGTAGGTGTCGCCACCGGCTCCAGCCTTGTGTGAATCCTCTGAAAAGCTAATCATTTCCATATCACAGCATCTTCTTCCTGAAGGTTAAATTTCGCGTCTGTAGCACGTCATCTTCGTGGTGTAGCACTTTTAATGGCCAGCAGTGTAGTAATGTAGATACTGGACCGACCATACATAGCCTTGTGCTTCCCGCTGTGTCTGTCACCTTTCGCTGTCTTCCTTATTCGTCAGCTGTAGCTGCCGTGCACGGTGACATCATCGCAGGTGAGGAGGTTTTTCCCCGAGCATTTATTACACATCGCGGAATGTCCCGCCCCGGTGTAGGAAGCGCGGGCAGGTCGGGCCCTGCTGGAGCGGCGAGGCGCGGCTGTCGTTGTCTGGAGTGACGCATGCGGCGGGAACTCGCGTTAGCGTCCGGCGCGCCGCGCCGCGCTGCGGACGATTGATCGCCGACAATGAATCTCTCGGCCCGCGACGAGCGCGGTCCGTATTTCAGCCTCGCAGCCGGTTCGGCGCGGCTCGCGGGCCGTGGCTGGCGGCCGGGCCATTCGGCGCCAGCTGCGCGACGCCCCGGCCGCCACTTCGTCCTGCGAAACAGCCGGAGGCGACACCGGAGCAGTTCGCTGCGGTACCAGCAGGTGCTCCAAACGCAGATCTGTTGTTGTTCTTACTGTAGTCTTCAGTCCAGAGACTGCTTTGATGCAGCTCTCCATGCTACCCTATCCTGTGCAAGCCTCTTCATCTCCCAGTACCTACTGCAACCTACATCCTTCTGAATCTGTTCAGTGTATTCATCTCTTGGTCTCCCTCTACGATTTTTATACCCTCCACGCTGCCTTCCAATACTACATTCGTAATCCCTTTATGCCTCAGAATATACCCTACCAACCGATCCCTTCTTCTAGTCAAGTTGTGACACAAATTTCTCTTCTCTTCAATTCTATTCAGTACCTCCTCATTACTTACGCTATCTACCCAACTAATATTCAGCATTCTTATTATGTAACGTCCCCTTTAATAATTAAATAAGACTGTCCTTAAACTGACACACAATATTTTTTGCGCAACGCAATCTGACTTTCAAAAATCCCTACAAAAGAATGGCCCTGACTAACATTAACCTATACGTTTCATAAATCACTTACCTCACAAAAATCTTGGTTACTCGAACTATTGCAATACAGCGAGCGCCACTACTGCCAGCTAAATAAAAGATTCAAACTACAGAAGGCACTAACTACTGATAGGCATAGTTAGCAAATGAAAGATTTCAATAGAGAACAAACAATGTATTTACCTTAATAGTCATAATATATATAGCAGTTCATGACATCCAGTCTTACAAATTTCAAAACTACGCCGTCTCTCTCCCCACATCCACCACTGCTGGCGGCTCACCTCCAACTGCGCAACGCTACGCGCTGTTAACATCCAGCCGCCCAACACTACAATGGCGAGTATTACAACAATGCCAACCCGCCACTGACTGCACACAGCACAGCCAGTGATTTTTCATACACAGCGCTATGTGGGGTTACCAATAAGAAAAACCTTTCATACTGAGCGCTATGTGGCGTTCCCAATAAAAAAAAACCTAAACAGCCTACTTACATTATGTAGCACCACACTTCGAAAGCTTCTATTCTCTTCTTGTCTAAACTATCTATCGTCCACGTTTCACTTCCATACAAGGCTACATTCCATACAAATACTTTCAGAAACGACTTCCTGACAGTTAAATCTATACTCGATGTTAACAAATTTATCTTCTTCAGAAATGCTTTCCTTGCTATTCCCAGTCTATATATTATATCCTCTCTACTTCGACCATCATCAGCTATTTTGCTCCCCAAATAGCAAAACTCCTTTACTACTTTACGTGTCTCATTTCCTAATCTAATTCCCTCAGCATCACCCGCCTTAATTCGACTACATTCCATTATCCTCGTTTAGCTTTTGTTGATGTTCATCTTGTATCCTCCTTTCGAGACACTATCCATACCGTTCAGCTGCTCTTCCAAGTCCTTTGCTGTCTCTGACAGAATTACAATGTCATCGGTCAACCTCAAAGTTTTTATTTCTTCTCCATGGATTTTAATACCTATTCCGAATTTTTCTTTTGTTTCCTTTACAGCTTACTCAATATACAGATTGAATAACATTGGGCATAGCTTACAACCCTGTCTCACTCGCTTCCCAACCACTGCTTCCTTTTCATATCCCTCGACTCTTATAACTGCCATCTGCTTTCTGTACAAATTGTAAATAACCTTTCGCTCCCAGTATTGTACCACTGCCACCTTCAGAATTTTGGAGAGTATTCTAGTCAACATTATCAAAAGCTTTCTCTAAGTCAACAAATGCTAGAAGCGTATGTTTGCCTTTCCTTAATCTATCTTCTAAGGTAAGTCTTACGGTCAGTGTTGCCTCACGTGTTCCAACATTTCTACGGGACCCAAAGTAATCTTCCCCGAAGTCGGCTTCTACCAGTTTTTCCATTCGTCTGTGAAGAATTCGCGTTAGTATTTTGCAGGCATGACTTACTTAACTAATAGTTCGATCATTTTAACATCTGTCTACACCTGCTTTCTTTGGGATTGGAATTATTATATTCTTCTTGAGGTCTGAGGGTATTTCGCCTGTCTCATACATTTTGCTCACCAGGTGGTAGAGTTTTGTCAGGACTGGCTCTCCCAAGGCTGTCAATAGTTCTAATGTAATGTTGTCTACTCCCGGGGCCTTGTTTCGACTCAGGTCTTTCAGTGCTCTATCAAACTCTTCACGCAGTATCATATCTCCCATTTCATCTTCATCTACATCCTCTTCCATTTCCATAATATTGTCCTCAAGTACATGGCCCTTGTATAGACTCTCTGTAAAATCCTTCTATCTTACTGCTTTCCCTTCTTTACTTAGAACTGGGAAACTATTATTATGTTATTAGTAAAAATATTGTTAAGAGTGCTGTAACAATATTTTTATTGAAAAATTATTATGAATTACTATTATTAATACTTCAAGATCAACTGATCACTCTCATTCTTGATTAATCTTCACAATGGCACTTGCTACAACTAAGACTGTTTACTTACTCATTCTTCAGTCTTAATATTTCTGCTTCTGCATGTAAACTAGCTTCCTATTCGGCGTATAGCCCGTATCGAATTTTCTCTGTACAAGAAAACAGTAGAATATTCGCGACTTTTCTCGGACAAATGCCAGACAGAATAAGGTATCGAGATCACTAGAATGACCGCGACGTTTCTCGTAGGTATGTGTTAGGTATCTACGTGCCATACAGATACGTATAAAACACGAGCCGGCCGTGTGACCGATCGGTTCTAGGCGCTTCAGTCTGGAACCTCGCGACCGCTACGGTCGCAGGTTCGCATCCTGCCTCGGCCATGGATGTGTGTGATGTCCTTAGATTTAAGTAGTTGTAAGTTCTAGGGGACTGTTGACCTCAGATGTTAGGTCCCATAGTGCTCAGAGCCATTTGAACCATAAAACACAATGACGCGAACGCGCCTGCTACATAGGAAAGTACAACTACTCGATAACTCGACACAGTCGACTGACGACAGAAACGATCGAATAGCGTGCGGGCTGACTGGCGAGGGCGGCGTGGGTGGAAATGCGAGCGGCCCAGACGAGGCGGGCGGGGGGCGGTGGGAGAGGGAGGGGGAGGGGGGGGGGGGGAACGCGCCCGGTGTGCGCACTACATGTATCCGCCACTGCATCACATAGCTCTAGGTGGCTTGCGGAGTATAGATGTAGATGTAGGGATGAATACAGTAAACAGATTCAAATGGATTCAGCTTGCAGTAGTTACGTAGAGATGAAAAGGCTTGCGTAGGATAGACTAGTCTGTAAAGCTGCATGAAACTAGTCTCCGAAATGAACACCACACAAGACCAACAACAATGTTCCTGTACTAGTCGACCGCAACGCTCTTGCAGCTGTGACAGAGGGCGCTTCGGTCGGCTCATAGTGAGCCAGTGCGAAATCAAGTTTGCGGAGGGAATGGAAGACAGTGCGTTGATTGGCTCCATGGAGCGTTCTGTGCACCACGACCAAATAGTGGATAGAATTGGAAGGAGAATCAGCATTGGTCGTATTTTTTTTTTTTTGTTTTATTATCAGCAAAATCGATTTTCGGTCACTTAGTGACCATCCTCAGTGCTAGAAGTTAAGAATTTCACATAACGATCAGAGAGTGTAGAACAGAAAATCACAACTACAGCTGCGTATTAACATAAAAGTTGGTAGGAACATACCTCTAATATACAATTAAAATTGGTAGGCTCTGGTATCAACAAGCTTAGAGCGATCAGATAAAGTGAGGCCGCTGTTTACATGCACCTGTTCAGCAGACCTCGGCGTGACAGGGCTTGGAACGCCCTCTATGTGACATGTGTCACGTGAAGACTTAATATTACTGGTATTGCGAGATATTAACACAAAATAACTCTTATGCATTTGTGAATCATGAAGTAATTCAAATTTAAAATGTACGTAAAACACATAGCAGACGAAGGGAGAAGGAAACATCTAAAATACGTTGGCGTATTGTTTTTAAAAAAACCAACTTACAATACATAAAACAGATCGATAATAAGTTGTCACAGTGCATGACAAGTAAAAGAGAAAAAGACAATGAAAAAGAATAATATATGAATAACATGAAATGAGGTATAACACAGGTTGTTAAGAAACATAATACCTACCATCTGGCGTGGGAAGTTAGAAGTACAACGTTCTTGATTTACGTAAAATGTTATGCTAAGACTAAGGAGTCAAATATATAAAACATAGTAATAGTACGAAAATGCCATTACGTAATAATCAAAATGCCGTGAAACACAATGTTCATTACAAAAAAGTTTGTAGCTGTGGATAAAAAATTTTGTTATCATACTTAACCGACATGATGATGTACCTCTCGTTTGTCCCTATCGACAAGCTACCATTATTATAACATTGTTTATACGCTTCGGCATAAGCACTCGGTCAGAACCCATACATACATGACATCAAATATACACGGTTGCTTACTATAAAACATAGCACCCGCCATTTGGCGTGGGAAGTTAGAAGTATATCGTTCTTGATTTACGTAAATATTACGTTAAAACTGAGAAGTCAAATATATAAAAATTGTAATAGTACGAAAATTGTGTTAATATCTTGCAAAACCAGTAATCTTAAGTCTTCACGTGACACATGTCACATAGAGGGCGTTCCAAGCCCTGTCACACCGAGGTCTGCTGAACAGGTGCATGTAAACAGCGGCCTCAGTTTATGTGATTGCTCTAAGCTTGTTGATACCAGTGCCTACCAATTTTTATTATATAGTTACAGATATGTTCCTACCAACTGTTATGTTAATACGCAAGTGTAGTTGTGATTTTCTGATTTATACTCTCTCATCGTAATCTGAAATTTTTAACTTCTAGCACTGAGGATGGTCACTAAGTGACCGAAAATCGATTTTGCGGATAATAAAATAAAAAAATACGACCAATGCGGATTCTCCTTCCAATTCTAAAGACAGTGCAGCTACACTTATCCAATGAAAACTGTACTAACCGTGGTGATCAGAGTTATCAAGTGGATAATCCATCACCAAAGGGGTAGACACGAAGTTTTTCACCTGCTGTGTCCGTTTCAGTGGAATCCGTTCAATTTTCATCCGTGGTGTCAATTTCCATACTACTGGCGTCGCCATGCGCCGCGTATCCGTCTTCACTCTCCAGACCAAATTGATTCCATCACTAAACCGTCTGTGCGTCAGTATCCAATTTCAATTCCCTTCACACGTTCGCAAGCTTTTAACCAATCACACTGGGTAGCCTCAGATAAGTACTCTTTGGTTATTTGTTTTAGGGCAGTTAAATTAATGGAAGAAGCATTTTTTCCAGTAAATTTCCATTTAGTTGTATTTCAAATTAGCTCCACAATGGTATGGTGGGCGCCTCAGGACGATAAATTCCTTATACCTTAAAACTGCATCCGGTTTAAAGACAGACTTTGCGGTATTATTACACACAATTTGTAAAAGCTCATTTCCTATTAAGCTCGATTCAAAACTGATTTTTTTCTCAACGAGCCATTCAGTTATGTACTTTTTGCGAGTTGTAGTGCATCATCAAGAAAAACATTACCACCATCTGGGATGTGAGCATTCAGTTTCTCTTCTAACCATTTGTGACAATTATCTACACCTATTTCATTGTAATAATCTTCGAATTTAGATTACGGTTCATAAATAAATTCCGCTCTCTGTGTGAAACCCATTGCACCTACAACCTGGACAAAAATAGCCCTTTGTCCTGTACTCAGAGGTTTTTATTTCTGCCAGCACTGTTTCTGCATGGTACAATCCGTATGCATCCACGTTTTGTTCGTGACTCTTCTTCCTCTTTTGCTAATGCCTTTGTCCCGCACCATGCGCAGGGTCAGCATGGTTAAGTACGGATTTGGCATGGTTAATTTTAAGGGGTGGCCATATACCCCCCACGACAGAATTAGTGTACCCCAGCTGTCTGCATCTAGTGTAAGCCATGAAATAGTGCGAACGTTATCAAATGTCTGCGAGTCGTGTAACTGAGGCCGGACGTGGGGACCAGAACGGTATTTACCAAGGGGGATGTGGAAAACCGCTTAAAAACCACATCAAGGTTCCTCACCGTTAACCCGCCAGGCGGATCCGATCCGGGGGCCGGCACGCCTACAAGAGTCCAGGAAGCAGTGCATTAGCGCTCTCGGCTAACCTGCCAGGTCACGTTTTGTTTGTGAATACTACTGGTTTATTTGGGCGCTTTCCCTAATCTCTGATTGCTCTCAGGTATTCAGCACGCTTTGCAGCAATGTCTAAACATTCTGTTAGACTAGTTATCTTATTTTTACCTTTTATGAAATGAAATCCAATATCTTTCACAATTTTCTGAAATGATTTCTCCCACCTCCCCCCCCCCCCCCCCGGCCACACACACTTAATTAATCCCAGTCCTTAAAAATATAAGCAGCTTTCTCAACATTGGGATTTCTGTCTGCTGATAATGCTGCAAAAATTATCTTACAGTAACTGCTTTATTGAAGTCATCCAGACAAAATCCTTAACTAGAACGCTTGTGTTTTCTGTAAGTTTTAAGATTTTCCCCGGTTCCCTCCGCTTTGTCAAAGCCTTTCAAAATGGATATTACTGTTATTTATGATTCCACTATCATTCTTGTCGCTCATTAGGTTCGCAGGAGAGCTTCTGTAAAGTTTGGAAGGTAGGATACGGGGTACAGGCAGAAGTAAAGCTGTGAGGAGCGGGCGTGAGTCGCGCTTGGGTAGCTCAGTTGGTAGAGCACTTGCCCGCGAAAGGTGAAGGTCCCGAGTTTGAGTCTCGGTCGGGCACACAGTTTTAATCTGCCAGAAAGTTTCATATCAGCGCACTCTCCGCTGCAGAGTGAAAATCTCATTCTGGAAACATCCCCCATGCTGTGGCTAAGCCATGTCTCCGCAATATCCTTTTTTCAGGAGTGCTAGTTCTGCAAGGTTCGCAGGAGAGCTTCGGTGAAGTTTGGAAGGTAGGAGACGAGGTACTGGCAGAAGTACAGCTGTGAGGACGGGGCGTGAGTCGTGCTTGGGTAGCTCAGTTCGTAGAGCACTTGCCCGTGAAAGGCAAAGGTCCTGAGTTCGAGTCTCGGTCCGGCACACAGTTTTAATCTGCCAGAAAGTTTCTTAGCTGATTTTGTTTTTTAGGGTGGCGTGGCCCACTTGGTAAAAACGGAACCCTTAGAGGGTCACTTTGTCGTCTGCACGAATGTTAAGAATCCTTTTTTCGCAGGAACGAGTATACGCATCACGTTCAAATTTATTTGATTTATGTGACAGACCGGGTTGCCGTATCTAACTGGGAGCTCGTCGGAACACTCTCAGATAGAAGCGTAGAAATGATGTAAATTTTTTAAAAATATGATTACTTTTTATTTACAACACATTTACATGAAACTTGTTGCGGCAACGTAGTTGGTACACTAAATTTTCCGGAAGATTTCCCCTTTTTCAGCAAGTCTTTTTTTCCGTTTTACGTATTTGTGAGACTCCACGCAAGTCAGCTTGTAGTTAAACTGGCACTATAAGATTGATTATACAGTCTCTGGCAGCAGTCAATTTCTTTCATCAGTCCACTGGGCCGATAACAGCGAAAATTGTCTTTCCACAGTGGCGTTATGTGCGGGAATAGAAAACAAATACTTGCATCATTTTAGCAAAAAAAAAAAAAAAATGGCTCTGAGCACTATGGGACTTAACTGCTGAGATCATCAGTCCCCTAGAACGTAGAACTACTTAAACCTAACTAACCTAAAGACATCACACACATCCATGCCCGAGGCAGGAATCGAACCTGCGACCGTAGCGGTCGCGCGGTTCCAGACTGAAGCGCCTAGAACCGCTCGGCCGGCCGGCGCGCATGATTTTAGCAGTTGGCATTTGCGTTCAGGATTATCGGGGTCCTTAAGAAAGCAAACCCACCTTTCTTCCATGGAGTATTTAGACTGCCATTCTTCGGGGTCACGCTTAGTTACTAAAAAGCTCTTCAGTAGATATATTGTTGAAAAAAATTGTCGCCTTAAATCTTTACACCCCTTTTAATCGGGTTCAGAACAGTATTTTTAATCGTCACCCGATCTGGGATTTGCGATAGCGTCATCCAATCAAATACGTGATATTGGTTAACATAAATAGCCCATTTCTGTAAGTAATCAAATGGTATGGTATAGAAATCCATTGGCTCTCCCTCAATTTTCGAAGTTAAATTAATTATTTCTTGTTTAGAGTTCTCACTCTTTAATCTTTCAAATTCATCTTGGTTTGCGTTCCAGTAAAATTCGCAGTCTTCCTTGGATGCAGATATCCTTGACTGTCGATTAATATATTTCTTTTTTCAATTATCGAGACTTTATTCTTCTCCATGCCAAGCTCGTAACAGTATTTCGTAAAATCGGGACAAAACTGGGTTTTGACGGAATGTCGGGACTAGAAGATCCATACTGCTGACGGTTCCGATATGTCGTGACAGATGAAAGCAAAATGGTTCAAATGGCTCTGAGCACTATGGGACTTAACATCAGTGGTCATCAGTCCCCTAGAACTTAGAACTAATTAAACCTAACTAACCTAAGGACATCACACACATACATGCCCGAGGCAGGATTCGAACCTGCGACCGTAGCAGTAGCGAGATGAAAGCCCTAGTCACATAGTAAGGCCTATAGTGCCTTGGCAGTATAAAAATTTTAAGCTTGTGAGACAACACAGTCAAAAGATACGGCTATTTTGGCACTCGAAAACTCACTCATAAAAACTTGTAATGTTCTTCTCGTTAACCTAGAATCGTGAAATTTGACAAGAAACGAGGTTGCACTGCCCAATTAAAGGAAAAATCCGAAAATTGTTAATTTGTAAATATATAGCGCCGACCGCGGTGGCCACGCGGTTCTAGGCGCTGCAGTCCGGAACCGCGCGACTGCTACGGTC
Source organism: Schistocerca gregaria (assembly GCF_023897955.1). Classification (NCBI taxonomy): domain Eukaryota; kingdom Metazoa; phylum Arthropoda; class Insecta; order Orthoptera; family Acrididae; genus Schistocerca; species Schistocerca gregaria. Next base: position 488,627,332 of record NC_064927.1, read on the forward strand.
GCAGGTTCGAATCCTGCCTCGGCCACGGATGTGTGTGATGTCCTTAGGTTAATTAGGTTTAAGTAGTTCTAAGTTTTAGGGGACTGTTGACCTCAGATGTTAAGTCCGATAGTGTTCAGAGCCATTTGAACCATTTTTTTAATATATAGCACAGAAAATAATTGTTTTGGCATTTGTTATCCGTTCCGCTGTTGGTCCGTCCGTCTGTTAAGACCCTTTTTCTCTGGAACATTTTAGTGCACCAAGTTCAAAAGATATCATATACTAAGGTCTATAGTCTCTTGGCGGTGTAAAAATTTTAAGCTTCCAAGTCAGTGCAACAAAAAACATGGCCATTTACGTCACATATTTTGCTACTCGAAAACTCACTCATCGAAACTTGTAAGATACTTACCGCTGACCTAGAATCATAAAATTTGGCAAAAAGCACCGTTTCACAGTACAAGTAAGGGAAAAATCCGAAATTATTAATTTGCAATTACATTACACAGAAAACATGTTTCTTTTGTCATTTGTTATCCGACTAAAAACTTGAAATTAAGACATTCTCGGGATTCTTGTAATTTCTGGGACCGATATCATGCTAGTATCAAAACCGATAACAAACAAAAATGTCCGTTCCCCTTAGCTGAGTGATGCTGGCACGGTAGCTCAGCGTGTTCGGTCAGAGGGGTAGCTGCCCTCTGTAATAAAAAACCTGAGCTGATCAATCAACAACGAACTTAAACGGGTGTCTTACGACGTCCGCCCCGAGCAGATGCAATGAACAAAACGAGATTTTTGTGTCGTCGGACGTCCGCCCTGAAAAAATTCAATGAACAATACAGACAGACAACATCCACTGTCTGCAAGAAATAGCGTACACTACCATTTGTAGGTCAGGTATCACAGACTGTAGCCAAAGCACTGAAATCCTGCAAGTATAGGGTTTCCTACTATGTCAGGAACACTACAGCCCAGTGTGTTTTTAATAGCAAAGACAAGATCCAGTTATTAGCCAACAGTGGGGTATACAAAATCACCTGTTCTGACTGTGACAAATTTTACATTGGTCAGTCAGGCAGAGACATATCAACTAGGCTGGCTGAACATGAACGCAGCTGGAGGTTGCAGAATTCAGACTCTGCCTTTGCTGAGCATGTACTGAGTGAGGGTCACAACTACCAGCCAGAGCCCCATGTACTTGACTTAGCAAAGAAAGGCCATAAACTCAACCTGCTGGAAGCCCTGGAAACTAACAAACATCTTGCTCACAGTCCAGATCTCATCCTAAATGACCAGACACAACCCAACACTTCCCCTCTCCTAAACTTCATATAATCACCTTTGTTGTTCATTACTTCCCACACTCTCTCTTCCTACATATTCCCATTTTCCTGTATTCGTTAAGTTTTTTTATTTGTTGCAGTTGTCTGTGTATTCCACATAGGCTGTAGTTTCAATAGTTAAGGGTTTCCTTTTAACTTGTACTGTATTACTGTCCATGTTTAACTCCCCTTGTAGTTGTCTCATCAAATACTGTTCATATTTTACTTTGCTCATTTATGTAATGAAAACTGGTTCACAGCCACTGCTTTGATTATAATGTTAATGTTAAAATGCAGTACCACCACACTCTCAAACTGTAGGTTCCCTCAAACACCTCCATTTTCCTGCATTTATTAATTTCTGTTTATCTTATTGATATTGCAGAAGTTCCTTATGTATTCTGTATTTACATTGACAACTGTCTCTTCTTTCTTAATTGATTGTGTATCACTCTCCATGTTTCATACCTCTTGATGTAGCCTTGTCTAGTACTAATTTTATCTTATTTTATTAGTTTTGTTTATTAATAGAAACTGTTATGTAGGCATGCTATTCCTATTTTGTGCTAAAGGTTTTCCTGTCAACTCCACTGTTATTTGTGTACTGTTCAGTTTTTACTATTTCATTCCAGAGATGTTACTGTATCTTTCTACTTCACTCTAGATGTGTTACTTCTCTTCCAATGTTGTCTGCTAACATTTAACTTCTTTGGTGATAATACTCAGTAAATGTCTGAAGATGGCCTTTTAAGCCGAAAACCGGTTAGCAATAAAAGTAATATTGTAGAACAAAAGCAATCTGGTGCTTTTCAGGTATTAATATAGAACAAAATGTTTCGCCTGCACAGTAGCTCAGCGTGTTCGGTCAGAGGGTTAGCTGCCCTCTGTAATAAAAAAAAACTGAGTTAATCGATCAACAACAAACTTAAACGGATGTGTTACGACGTCCGCCCCGAGCAGATGAACGAACAAAATGAGGTTAAAAAAAAAACTGGTCAGAGCGACAGAATGTCAATCCTAAGGACCCGGATTCGATTCCTGGGTGGGTCGGAGATTTTTCTTCGCTCAGGGACTGAGTGTTGTGTTGTCCCAACATCATCATTTCATCCCCATTGACGCGCATGTCGCCGAAGTGGCGTCAAATCAAAAGACTTGCACCCGGCGAACGGTCTACCCGATGGGAGGCCATGGATAAAATTTCCATATGCCGTATTTATTTACTGCCCTGCATTTGTTTACTATAACGTTGCCGTGTGTTTCCAATAACGGCCACGGCAGGCCGAGTGCAGTGATTTTTGTGGTCGGGTGGTAGGTGTGCCGGTGTGTGACCGTGGCAAGGACAGGCGCGCGGCGGCCGGCTGTCGGAAAGATCTTGTTTACGCCGACAGTGGAAGCGACAGGGGCAGTGGGCAATTGAGGGCCGTGTCCCACATACTGCGCGTGCTGCGACAGTGCTGCCCGCCTTGGCGCAGCACGCGGCTACATATCACTCGGTGCCGGGAGCAGCTGGTCTCCGCACACGAGAAATACGAGCCTCGCTACGAACTGGTGTGACGTCACTCCAGTCGCCTTGTCCACCATACATTTTGAACGCTCGGCTCCGATTTCCACGGGAAATCAGTACGTCAATGAAAAGGTACTAGCTAAAGTTCTCGACTTCACATGTAGTAATTCCACGATAATGCTTCAGTCAAATGGTTCAAATGGCTCTGAGCACTATGGGACTTAACATCTATGGTCATCAGTCCCCTAGAACTTAGAACTACTTAAACCTAACTAACCTAAGGACAGCACAGAACACCCAGACATCACGAGGCAGAAAAATCTCTGACCCCGCCGGAATCGAACCCAAGAACCCGGGCGTGGGAAGCGAGAATGCTACCGCACGACCACGAGCTGCGGACAATGCTTCAGTCGCTGAAGGCTTTATTTATGGCGTGTTTCGAATATTCATCATCAGATGACTGCGGAAGATTTTACACAAAAGACAAATTATATAAGCTGTTAGGTAAATATCAAAAGGCCAATTTAACATCAGGAACGGAAGTACGTATTGAGTACAAATACACCCATGTTCGAAAAAAAACAGAACACCCTTAAGGACTAGACAAAGGACTTTCGTTTTCACAGGACATGTACAGTGGTATATTTTGCAGAAATTATTAGCATTTCAGTCACCTTCGTTCTGCATGTGCCCCTGATAACTTGTTCAAATGGTTTGGCTCTGAGCACTATAGCCGGCCGGAGTGGCCGTGTGGTTCTAGGCGTTACAGTCTGGAGCCGAGCGCCCGCTACTCTCGCAGGTTCGAATCCTGCCTCGAACATGGATGTGTATGATGTCCTTAGGTTAGTTAGGTTTAATTAGTTCTAAGTTCTAGGCGACTCATGACCTCAGAAGTTAAGTCGCATTGTGCTCAGAGCCATATGAACCATTTGAACCATTCTGAGCACTATGGGACTTAACATCTGAGGTCATCAGTCCCCTAGAACTTGGAACTACTTAAACCTAACTAACCTAAGGACATCACACACAGCCATGCCCGAGGCAGGATTCGAACCTGCGACCGTAGCGACCGCACGGTTCCAGACTGAAGCGCCTAGAACCGCTGGGCCACAGCGGCCGGCGATAACTTGTTCCATGCGCATAAGGTGCGAACGGCTTCCTGTGATATACCCGTCCATACTGCATTCACTTATTCCAAAGTTCACTTTCGGTGATTGACACTGGATCACTGAACTGCACACGCCGTTTCACCGTACCCACACATTTTCGATTGACAACAAGCCTGGTGATCTGGCGGATCAGGGTAAAAGACTGACAACCTGTGACACTAAGAAGGCACATGTTCGTGCAGCAACATTTGTCATGCGTTGTCTTGTTGAAAAATGGCGTCTGGGGTGGTGTGCAGAAAGAGTATGGCTACGGGTCGCACTGTAACAAGACCGGTAGTACAAATGGCGGCAGAGGGTACCTTTAAACTGGTTGTCGTTTCTGCTTTTGACCTTAACCCTGTCCACACCACGTACCTGGTAATTCCGCGGCGGTCGTACTGTTCTGTTCCACACTGCTGCTGGCTTGCCTGAACTTATCTATCGAAATATGCAAGCGAGTCAGGGGAGCCACTCAACGTCAGAACACTACACTGTTTTACGTCTTGTATGAACAACTATATTCTGAGACGATAAAAGAAAGTCGCAGAACGCACTGTTTACATTCTAATTCATAAGTGTTAATCCCAATTAATGGATGATTACCAGTCCACAATATCACTGAGACGAGCGTACGCAAAACCGAAACCACGCGGATGATTGTTGATGATGCGGAAGCCGAATGATCGCACGAAAGTTCTTACGCTCGTCACGCATACACAGATATTTGGTACTAGTCCTCCGTGACACTAGTAATATATTTTAACACTGATCACTAAATTAAATTTACAGTTCATAGTTCTCAGTTGTACGAGCACGCGCGTAACCGTCGCGGCGCGGTTGACTGTTGATGATGCGGAACGCGATGATCGAAGGCACGTTCTGACGCTCGCTACACGACACTGGCACTTAAGTGCTCTCTTTTGTGGTAAATAGTATTACCGGTTCACATTAGTTCATTCTTGGAGACCGAACACGGCGCGGATGATTGATGGACGGTACGACACGCAACGAGAGGATACACAAATACGTTATCAGCAGCACTGCTCATTTTTAAATTACTTCTTGACGCGCTTTCCTCTGAATCATTTGCTTATTTTATCATTTTACTGTAAATGCACTTGTAGCAACACTTCAACTTCCATACTAACATTGGCTCTCACATGCAGAACTCCACACTACACAACATAACAGTTCCGTGTCCCGCGCTCTACTCGCCAGACGCGGCTGTCCGCAAAGATGCTCCATAACTAAGCCAGCGATATGACAATACGCTTACAACAGCACGTCATTCATGTATGTCACGCTGGTCACAGTGCCCTGGACACGTAACAGCTGTGATTAGTGGATGTACCCAATAGCACCCCACACCTTAAGTCCTTGAGTTGGCGCTGTATGTCTTGTGCGGATGCAGTCACTGTGATACCGCCCTCCCTGTCTGCGGCGAACCAAAGGCCGCAATTATTTTCCAAACAAACAGAACCTGCATTCTTCCGGAAACATTATATGATGCCATTTCTGTCCCCAGTGATGTCGTTCCATACACCATTGCCGTCTAGCATATTTCTGCACATTCGTCAAACGTAGGCGGAGAAGTGGACGACGCGCTTCTAATCCATGTCGTAATAAACGACAACGGACTGTCACCCTGATAGTGTACGATGTGTTACACTGTTCCACTGTTGAGCCAGAGCAGAGAAGGACGCACATCAGTCCTGCAATGCCATCCGGATGAGGTGTCGATCTCCTCGGGGGGATGACTCGTCTCGTCGTGTTCTAAGGCCTTCCGTGAACCATTCTCCATACACCCGTTGCACTGCCGAAGAACTTCGTCCCACACGAGCAGTAATTTCCCGGATGGATGCATCACATTCTTTCATGTCAACAATGCGCCCTCCTTCAAACTGATTGATTTGACGTTGCGGGTTGCGCATACGTCTGCGAGTCACACTGATCCTTCGGTTTATAGCAGCAACGAGAGTCGCAGGCTCATTTTACCGGTAGGTGTTGTTGTGCCGCCATATCGATGTTGACCTCGAACCCACGGGCCGACATGCTAATCATTTCTGCAGACCCAACTAATATACATTTCCTTTGAATAGGAACATTCTGTAGGGAAGCAGCCTACTCACACCGTAATAAAATTCACATCGCCCTTTCCATTGTGTGCCAGCCAGTCCGCTGTAACTAGCTCTGACGTCATAAATTTGCTCATTATTTAGCGTTGCGTTTGATGAACATTATCATCAAATTATGGCGAGCATTCACTTAAACGTTTAATTTGAGCAGTTATAGTTGCATCAGCGCATTAGACTCTGAACTGCTCTGGTAGTTGGATTGTGTGGATTCTTTTTGGTCTGTGACTTTCAGAATATAGTGAACATTTTAGAGTGAATCGTTTTTGATTATGAATCCCAGACAATCTCCTAATTCCTCAGAGCTATAAGCTGTAGCTATAAGTGTATTTCTCAGATGAAGTGGGCACTAGGAATTCTAATTACAGGCTTCATGTTTTGCTAACCACATTCTGGTTGCCAATATTTTAGTTAGAGAGCCAGTGTTGAGAACGGCAAACAGCAGCATTAAATAAATCATAGGAACATTTTAATAAGAATAATTTCGCCCCCCGCCCCACATATGTTGCTAATCGGCCGGGAAATGCATCTTTTCTGCATCACATTCCACATCTTTTATCATCATTAACAATTAAATTCCGCCCTCCGCCCCACAATTCTATCTCTAGTCGTCCAAGATGATCGATTTTTTCTGAACATGAGTGTTGTTACAATAAGCTTACTTGTCGTTGTTGTGGTCTTCAGTCCTGAGACTGGTTTGATGCAGATCTCCATGCTACTCTATCCTGTGCAAGCTTCATCTCCCAATGCCTACTGCAGCCTACATCCTTCTGAATCTGCTTAGTGTATTCATCTCTTGGTCTCCCTCTACGATTTTTAGCCTCCACGCTGCCCTCCAATACTAAATTGGTGATTCCTTGATGCCTCAGAACATGTCCTACCAACCGATCCCTTCTTCTACTCAAGTTGTGCCACAAATTTCTCTTCTCTCCTATTCTATTCAATACCTCGTCATTAGTTATGTGATCTACCCATCTAACCTTCAGCATTCTTCTGCAGCACCACATTTCGAAAGCTTCTATTCTCTTCTTCTCTAGACTATTTATCGTCCACGTTTCACGTCCCTACATGGCTAAAATCCATACAAATACTTTCAGAAACGACTTCCTGACACTTAAATCTATACTCGACGTTAACAACTTTTTCTTCTTCAGCAACACTTTGCTTGCCATTGCCAGTCTACATTTTATATCCTCTCTTCTTGGACATTATCAGTTACTTTGCTCCCCAGACAGCAAAACTCATTTACTACTTTAAGTGTCTCATTTCCTAATCTAATTCGCGCAGCGTCACCCGATTTAATTCGACTACATTCCATTATCCTCTTTTTTCTTCTGTTGATGCTCATCTTATATCCTCCTTTCAAGACACTGCCCATTCCGTTCAGCTGCTCTGCCAGGTCCTTTGCTCTCTCTGACAGAATTACAATGTCATCGGCGAACCTCAAAGTTTTTATTTCTTCTCCATGGATTTTAATACCTACTCCGAATTTTTCTTTTGTTTCCTTTACTGCTTGCTCAATATACAGATTGAATAACATCGGGGATAGGCTACGACCCTGTCTCACTCCCTTCCTAACCACTGCTTGCCATTCATGTCCCTCGACTCTTATAACTGCCATCTGGTTTGTGTACAAATTGTAAATAGCCCTTCACTCCCTACAATTTACCCCTCTCACCTCTAGAATTTGAGAGTATTCCATTCAACATTGTCAAAAGATCATAAGACTGGCTTAGCGAAGCTCATAAAAGTGAGCAATACAAGAAAAACGTATAATCTCATGTGTAATCACCGTTAGGCGTAATCGTATCTGCAAAAGATGTTATTCCGAAACGTGGCATGCCAGACTGAAAGCAGCAGACTTGATGGTCGTCTTATTTCAACTTGGCGCCGGATGACGTTGATCTTAAACATCGAAACAAACGAGGACATAACTTTTATAATATACAAATCAACGTAAATATTCCTCACGACAATACGTCTTTTTTTCACGATAAGCGTCACATAGGTCAGAACCTATGATGGGGCATATAAAAAGATCGTACAGCACACTAAGCACAACCTCCAAATATTCCATCGGAGAGAGAGAGAGAGAGAAAGAGAGACCAATGCAAAGACCATCATTATAAAGGATGACATTATAATTTTTAATTGCTATTTCCGAAACAAAACAAGCAAACAAACTTCAGTCTACTGAGGCCACAAAGTGGTCATGCCGAAAAACAAATCACTATCACAAACTAGAAAATTTTCAACCGTGTCAGATAGGAACGAGAGAGTGTGGGGAAGGGGGTACTAAGGGCGGCGTAGGGGGTATTTGGGGCACATGTTGAATTAGTGGGGTGGGACGAACAGGGGTGGTGAGTAGGAAAATGGGCAAGATGTGGGGGGGGGGGGGGGGGGGGAAGAGAACTGAGGAACTGGAAGGAAGGGGGAGGGGGTGTTACCCCAGTGACGGTACATTTTTCAGTAAATTCTATATAACAAACAAAATTGTATGTTTTTTTTCAGTATATCATTCTCTTTCAAGCTGTAACGTCTTGAAATCTCATGAATATGCTTACAAGCACAACAGTGTCATTTGAACATATTACTGGGAGGGTATGGGGAAAGGCTGAAGGAGGAGGAAAGGGGAATGGAAAGTGCAATACGCAAATACGTAACATTAATCAAATACAATTTGCAACTACATGACATTTTTCAAATACGTATTATTTGAAGAAGAAAAATTGTGTGCAAATCTGCACACAACAGGAAAGAAATGTATAGCTCTTTTAGTCTGGAACAGAGTTAAAATGAATCACAAAGCGGAAACCTGTCAATGGGCCATATCTAAAGTTAAAACACCAAAATTTTTCAAACGTGTTAGGACGGACTTGCGATAGATAGATAAAGAGGGTTGGTTGGTTGACCTGGTGGGAGGGTACAAAATAGTGAAGTCATCAGTCATCAGTCCCATCGTTTTAGGAGAGGATGGGGAAGGAAGTTAGCCGTGCCCTTTCAAAGGAACCATCCCGGCATTTGCCTGAATCGATGTAGGGAAATAACGGGAAACCTAAATCAGGATGGTCGGACGCGAGTTTGAACAGTTGTCCTTCCGAATGCGAGTCCAGTGTGCTAACCACTGCGCCATCTCGCTAGGTGATAAAGAAGATGGGGGGGGGGGGGGGGGAGAGGCAGTAAGGGCAGAGAAGGCGGGGCAGGAGTCTCTCAACTTTGTCGTGTGCTATGGAGAGCTTGCGAGCATTTGAACACACAGTTAAGAATTATTAAACTCTTCTGAAATAGCTACTCGCTTCCCGCCGCACTCGTAAGGCCTGCAGTGTCACTCCAAGGACTGTCAGACGGCCTCGTGGGCCTCGCTTATTGTGAAGTGAGGTCAAAATTACGCGCCTGAAGTCTATGCGAAAACTAAACTCGACAGCAATCGACAAATGAAGATGTTTGGAAGCGCCATACTGAGCATCTCGAATTTCATTATTTTCGTATTTTACCTTGCGTGTTACGACAGTGTGCCATTTCGAAGCAACGGCGCACTGTAGATTTATCACAAACACATCATTCTTGGTAGGATTTGCTATGATTAAAGTGATTAGAGCCTAAGGTGAAAGACACAGTTGTTGAATGTTGCATGTGTTCACTGAGTTGTAGTCTACATCTACATCTACCTACAAATCCCTCAAATTCATGGCGGAAGGTAGCTTGTACCACTACTAGTGATTTCCTTTCTTATTCCACGCGCCAACAGACCGAGGGAAAAACGACTCTGCGGCTGGTCCCGGCGGAGGTTCGAGTCCTCCCTCGGGCATCGGTGTGTGTGTTTGTCCTTAAGATAATTTAGGTTAAGTGGTGTGTAAACTTGGGGACTGATAACCGTAGCAGTTAAGTCCCATAAGATTTCACACACATTTGAACATTCTTAACAAAAACGACTGTCTATATGCCTGCGTACGAACCTTACCCTGACTTCGTGGTGCTTACGTGAAATGCACATTAGCTTCAGTGTAATCATTCGCAGTTAGTTTCGACCTCCTGTTCTCTAAATAATATTTCCAAAAAAGAATGTCTTCTTCCCTCGAAGTATTCGGTATGAGTTTACTCGGCTGTATCTGTCCTGCCAGTAACAAATCTAACGGTTCGCCTCTGCAGTGCTTCGATGTCTGACCTGTTGGAGATCCCAAACACCCGAGTAGTGCTCAAGAATGGGTCACATTAAAATTCTATATGCGATTTCCTTTATAAATAAGCCACACATTCCCAACATTCTCGCAATAAACCAAAGTCGATGATTCACCTTTCTTACTACAACTCTCATATGCCCGTGCCGTTTCAGACCGCTCTGCAGTGTTGCGCCTAGTCATTTAATCGACGTGAGTGTGTCAAGGATCACACTACCAATGCTCCATTCGAAAATTATGGGTCTTTTTTTCTTTTCCTACTTATCTTCATTAACTTACATATTCTAAATTCAGAGCAAGCTGCCATTCTTCACAGAAAATAGAAATGGTGTCTGGGTCATTCTACATCTTTCTACCGTCACTCAGTGCCAATACTTTCCGGTATGGAACAGTGTCATCAAAGATTGCTGCTTACCTGTCTGTCAGATCGTTTTTATTTATAGAGGATAAGAGCGGTTCTATCATACTTCCCTGGGGCACACCTGACTATAAACTTGCCCCTGATGAACACGTGCCGTCGGGGGTAACGTACTGCATTCTTTTACTTAGGAAGTGTTCGAGCCACTCACATATCTGGACACCTAAACCATGTGCTCGGACCTTCGTTACCAGTCTGTGGTGGGGCGCCTTGTCAAACGCTTTCTGGAAATCTAGGAAAACAAAATTTGGTTGTTTCCATTTTCATCTATGGTTCGCATGATATGACATGAGACAAGGGTAAGCTCAGTTTCACACAAGCGATGTTTCCCAAATCCGTGCTTGATTTGTGGGCAGAAGCTCTTCCGTCTCAAGAAATGTTATTACATTCGGTCTCACAACATGTTTAAGAGTTCTGCAGCAAAGCGACGTTAACGATGTTGGTCTGTAATTTTGCCTGGTCCGTTCTTTTACCCTTCTTACATGTAGGAGTCACCTGCGGTTTTTTTCCAAATCGCTTGGGGCTTTGCGCTGCGTGAGAGATTCGCGAAAAATGCAAGCTTAGTAAGGGACCAATGCCGTAGGACACTCTTTCCATCCGGCCCTGGTGACTTATTCGTTTTCAACTCTTTCATCCGGTTCTCCACGCCAGGGATTCACTGTGGCCTCCATACAAGAGTCTGTGCGATAGTCAAACGATGGCGTTTCTGTACGATACTCCTGCGAGAATGATTTATTAAAAGCGAAATTTAAAACTTTAGATTTTCTTTTGCTGTCCTCTATTCACACACCAGATTGGTCGACGAGGTGATCAACTTGTCGAAATGGCAGAAAGTAAGCTTGCATCTTGCTATATTCAAATATTTGTTTCAGATTCTCATGTTTTTAAAAGGTTCTGAGACTTCCTTATTAATGTAAACGAGGTGTATTCTGCAATACTCGAAGTTATTGAAATGTAAGAGGGCGTTTCCTCTGGAGTGAGTTTGACCGTGTCTCTTCAGATTGGCATAAACTTCTTACTTACTTCATAGGCAGATATTCGAAATTCCTTTTCATCATAGATTTATGCTTACCTAAGGGGTATATTTCTGACAATCCCTGAGATATTCGGCTTTTATTTTGCTAGATATTACCTAAAATAATTTGGATTCACCGAGTTTTGCCTCTGTTTCCAGGGATCTACAGAGTTATGCTTCTGTAGAGATCGATGTGCAAATATTATCATTACATAAAAATAAAAAGGCACCTTAATACTGTTACAACAGATTTAATGACTAAAACTGAAAGTGATTACAAAGTATGTGACACTAAACAATAGATGGAAAGTAGTTAATACCAAGTACATGACATTAAACAATAGTTTGAAAGTAGTTAATACGTTACAAGCTTTCAAGTCCTGTCCCGTCCCCTCTAAATTACACTGGCAACTCATTGTCCTCTGGATGAATTTCAAAGTCTGAATCTTCACCTGCAGTGTTCCCAGCTGTCTGACAAAGGATTACATTCTAGTAGAAAGCAAGATTTTAGTTTTCTTCCCAAGTGTGCCCGAAATGCTTTTTGAGCAGGAAATCAATATCCATCACCTTAGCTTCCTTTAAGGCTCTTCCAATTCTGATAACGTGTGGCTCCATGGACGAGCAGGCTTTGCCTCGTCTGTTTATCCCTCTTCCTTCACCAGCATCCATTTATAAGCCACTTCACCGCGTACTAGTTCGTTTCATTGTTTGCTTCTGGTGATGACAACCCGATTCACAGGGGCAAATCTGAAGTGCCATTGACGAGGTGGCTCAGTGACATCAGCAACTGCATCCTTCCAACACAGCTTCTCAATAAACTCCGTAACCGCACCTCGTTTTCCTTGATGAATATTCGACATTCTGTCTCCACCTCGTCTTTCAATTGGAGCTTCTCCGGTCTGTAAGTACCGTCTAGAGACTCTTTGTATTCTCGCTGTTGATATGCCAAGAACACTAGTAAACATCTTTTGGTACACACGCTATTGAGGAGTTTGGTTTACCGCTTTCAGATGGGGCAAATAGTATCTGATTGAAGTATTTATGTTTTTTCTTGGAATCTGCTGCTTCAATCCGACGCCGCCTCGGAGATTCGACTCATGTGTGTATAATTATAAACTCGTCCTGTTTAATTTTGTCTGTCACTTTATAAAAGGCCTGATGCGATCACCTTATATCCTGCATTGATACTCTTGCACACTGGTATACTGATGAAGCTGCATGTTTGCAATGGGGACGAATTGAAAATCCACTTGCGGAATATCTACCAAACAACAGTACTAATAAGGAGAAAGCTAGGATAATGCACCAAAAATTTATATACTGTAGTACGTTTTCCTAAACAAATGATTATAAAATCAATGATGCACTGATCATTCAAGGAACTCGTTCCTGACTGCAGCTATATGAAATGACCGTAATTTATATTAACATAAACCTAAAACATCACAGTGTAACTTACTGTTTACAGAAGTTTTGGTAATGAAGTTCTTATTATTTCCATGCAGTGAAATAGCACAAAATACTAGGGTTGAGGACTAAATCTTATCTTATGCGTTTTGCTTTGTCCCTCTTCTAGTCGGAAGGTTCAAATGGCTGTGAGCACTATGGGACTTAACTTCTGAGGTCATCAGTCCCCTAGAACTTAGAACTACTTAAACCTAACTAACCTAAGAACATCACACACATCCATGCCCGAGGCAGGATTCGAACCTGCGACCGTAACGGTCGCGCGGTTCCAGACTGTAGCGCCTAGAACCGCACGGTCACTTCGGCCGGCCCCAGTCAGAAGGATTGGCCGATTTTTTACGACCTTTTCCTTTTGAGACTGATTGTACATGTCTTCCATCAGTAACATCCATGATTATGGAGGAAATGATATAGCACTTCGTATTTTATCCAACAACAATACCATAAACGCTCTCCGTGCACTCACAAACAAGCCAGGCCAAGAAAAACGCGCCAATATTGCTGGATAGCAGTTGACGTCCTACTGTTTTTTGTTTCACTTTAGTTTGCAGTAGGGACAACTTGACAAATTGTCACCCATAGGCTCAAAAGTAAAGTTTATGACGTAATAAGCTGGGAAAGCTGTATTATTCGGACAAAATGCATAATGTGTATAAAGCGAGTTTTGCATCTTCAAACCTTTTTAATAATGGCGCATGCTAAATATACACCAAGTTCTGCTTCTTTATCATACAATGGATTCACTCAGTTTTGCTTTGGAACCAGAAGTGGAATGACAGAGTTTTGCATCTGCAGGCAGTTTTCGAGGTGCATTTTAGGACCAAAAAACTGTTCTGTTCGTGTTTTGAGAGCGTAATCGATAGATGGCAGCACAGCGAACAAAACGATGGCACCATCTCATTTTCGAGAAAAAGTGCATTTACAGCAGTTTGCATCTGGACGTCTAATTTGGCTGTTTATTTTTTAATTTGCCGCGATTTCTGGTGGTCCACTCACACACTTTACTTCCGTGAAATTCCACGCGCCCACGAAACTCGATAGCAGTCGACATAGGTTGTGGACAAGTACACGTCGTTTTGGCGTCACTTCCCAGTGAGCCTCGTTGCCAGAGACACTACCTCTGTCCGGCAATCTTTTTTTTTTTTAACACCGTGCCAGAAATGGACGCAGCGGAACTCCCCAACAGGGCGAAGAGGCGCCCTCAACATGCGCTTCGGCTGGAGTGGAAATGTAGCACAAGCCACATTAATTTTTGACTGCAGGCTGAATATAGCACCCCGCCCGTCCTCTGCCAGGCGCCGACCCACTACTGGGATCACGGAAAAACTATCGATTCTTCTTCCTATCGAGTACTTTCGTCTCGATACCGACACTTTTTTTATACTTGATTCTATTCAGCCGATTCTTATGAGTGACCCCTAAACTGTCAACAGTGCTTTGTATGTCCATCCTTTTGACATAAGGTCTGTGGGACTACGGCCGTTAACTATTGTGAGAAAGTAAAACGCCTACAGCCGTCAATATGATTTTATTTATTTTGTTGCAATCAGTTTCGGCGCTTCAATGTCACATCTTCACGCCTGGACGCATAAAACAGTTGTGTTGTTGTTGTGGTCTTCAGTCCAGAGACTCGTTTGATGCAGCTCTCCATGCTACTCTGTCCTGTGCAAGCCTCTTCATCTCCCAGTACCTACTGCAACCTACATCCTTCTGAATCTGTTTAGTGTACTCATCCCTTGGTCTCCCTCTACGATTTTCACCCTCCACGCTGCCCTCCAATACTAAATTGGTGATCCCTTGATGCCTCAGAACAAGTCCTAACAACCGATCCCTTCGTCTAGTCAAGTTGTGCCACAAATTTCACTTCTCTTCTATTCAATACCTCCTCATTAGTTATGTGATTTACCCATCTAATCTTCAGCATTCTTCTGTAGCACCACATTTCGAAAGCTTCTATTCTCTTCTTGTCTATACTATTTATCGTCCACGTTTCACTTCCATACATGGCTACACTCCATATAAATATTTTAAGAAACGACTTCCTGACATTTAAATCTAAACTCGATGTCAACAAATTTCTCTTCTTCAGACAAGCTTTCCTTGCCATTGCCAGTCTACATTTTATATCCTCTCTACTTCGACCATCATAAGTTATTTTGCTCCCCAAATAGCAAAACTCCTTTACTACTTTAACTGTCTCATTTCCTAATCTAATTCCGGCAGCATCACCCGATTTAATTTGACTTCATTCCATTATCCTCGTTTTCCTTTGTTGTTGTTCATCTTATATCCTCCATCCATTCCGTTAAACTGCTCTTCCAGGTACTTTGTTGTCTCTTACAGAATCACAATGTCATCAGCGAACCTCAAAGGTCTTATTTCTTCTCCATGGATTTCAATACCTACTCCGTATATATATATATATATATATATATATATATATATATATATATATATATATATATATATATATATACCGCTTGCTCAATATACAGATTGAATAACATCGGGGATAGGCTACAACCCTGTCTCACTCCGTTCCCAAACACTGCTTCCCTTTCATGCCCCTCGACTCTTATAACCGCCATCTGGTTTCTGTACAAATTATAAATAGCCTTTCGCGTCTTCTGTTTTGCCCCTGGCGCCTTCAGAATTTGAAAGAGAGTATTCCAATCAGCAGTGTCAAAAGCTTTCTCTAAGTCTACAAATGCTAGAAACGTAGTTTGCCTTTCCTTAATCTATTTTCTAAGATAAGTCGTAGGGTCAGTATTGCCTCACGTGTTTCAACATTTCTCCGGAATCCAAACTGATCTTCCCTGAGGTTGGCTTCTACCAGTTTTTCCATTCGTCTGTAAAGAATTCGCGTTAGTATTTTGCAGCTGTGACTTATTAAACTGATAGTTCCGTAATTTTCACATCTGTCAACACCTGTTTTCTTTGGGATTGGAGTTATTATGTTCTTCTTGAAGTCTGAGGGTATTCCGCCTGTCTCATACATCTTGCTCACTAAATGGTAGAGTTTTGTTAGGCCTGGCTCTCCCAAGACTGTCATTAGTGCTAATGGGATGTTGTCTACTCCCGGGGCTTTGTTTCGTCTTAGATACAGTAACGATGGCATGATCAACTCATCAATCAAGCAAGGTAACAACAGATTAAAAACGGAAGATAGAAACAAGGACAACATTCTACATGTGTATCTGCAGCAAACATTTGACAGAAAAAAAAACAGATACATCTATTGTCACTATCTAAAATATACCATACCGAATTTGCACTCAATACATTGTAAAATCATATTATTTTTTAAAACTTTCTTTAAATAACTATTCATGATTTTTATTGGCCAGTCGGGCATCTATTATCTGCACAACCCTGAAATAACCTACTAAGAGACAAAATAACTGTAGAAGGTGATACATATATAAAGGAGACAAAACCCCATAAACAAGTAAAGAGAAGGAACATGATGTATGTGTCGTGTCAAAGTCTGCACGTAATACGATAACATGACGTGCAGAAAACATGTAAACATATGACACCACATAGATCGACAAATCGATAGTCAAATCGAAACCAGCTGTATTTCGACTGCTATCTTGTCCACTGCACTACACAACTGTTTGTGATCGTCTTTCCAAGTTACTCCTATCTTAGTGACCATTTGTGAACAATGACCAAGAGAGCCACGGAAACGGAAACACCTCAACGCATCGCAACGAGACTGTCACGCCAGAAGAACAGTGAGTGACCGTTACAAAACATTTTCGTGCAGACATCAGCCCAGCTTCCAAAGTGACATCGCTTCTTGCTAACTTTTCTCTTATTCTTCAGGATGACCACAACATTTACGAAAAGACTATGTAACATCAGTATGACCTTACTGTAAAGTTGTTTTTGTAATGACATTTAGCCTGAAGATGAGGTTTAACCCTCGAAACATGTTGCTGAAAAATGAAGCAATACAATAGATGACAAAGTTTGTGACTGGTAGCGGTAATTTTTTTTAAAAAAAACCTTTATCAATGAAATTTACTGAGCTCCTCTCGAGTGAGCAGACTTGTGTGGGGCCTTGCGTTGACACGGATAAGTTCGTTTTTTGTTTTATGGCAACCAACATGCTGAGGTTACTTACTCAGTTTCCGAGGTACTCGTTGCACCATGAGGAAGGATATTAAACCGAACAACCTATTCTGAGTCCCAGATGGCTGTCGCCATGGCTTTAGTGACTGAGAGTGCGGCTTTGAACTTTTTCTTCGGAAGAGAGATGGTGTGGTGCCACTCTACGGACTGCCGCTTTGTTTCCGTTTCGGAGTGATGAACCCACGTTGCGTCGCCTGTGACGACATTCGATAGAAAACTGCCGCTGTCAGCCTCGTAACGCGCAAGCAATTCCGCATAGACGGCCTTTCGTTGCTCTTTATGGTCTTCTGGTAGGCGGCGAGAAACCTAGCATCGCACACCTGTGCGTTCCCCTACTAGCGAACGAGTGTGTCAGTACCACTAAAGAGACGTCCAGCTGTGCACCGAGGTGTTTGATTGTGATCATCCCCAATGGGAGTGTCCGCATGTTCTAACAGTGCAGGAGGCACAACTGTGTACAGTCGATAGGCACGTGGCAGATCGGACATGTTTGATGATGAGGTTTGGTTTGTGGGGCGGTCAACTGTGCGGTTACCAGCGCCCGTACAAATTCCCAACCTTTGCTCGGTCCAATCTCGCCACTTTCAGGAATGATGATGAAAATGATGAGGACAACACAAACACCCAGTCATCTCGAGCAGGTGAAAAAACCTTGACCCCGCCGGGAATCGAACTCGGGACACCGTGCTCGGGAAGCGAGAATGCGACCGCGAGACCACGAGCTGCGGACTCGGACAGGTTTGCGCGACCTGGTAGTGGTGACGAGAGATGCCTCTCTCAACGACTCAACGTGCTTTTGTTCACTGCCACGTCTCCGTAGACGTTGTACAGCTGATTATAAAAATCTTTGATGCTGTGGCTTTCCGCCAAAAGAAAGTCATTGACAGCATTCTGTTCCGTTACAGATTTCTTTTGAAGGTGCGTATAGCACAACCGCCAATCGGAACTTCATGAAATTATAGGGGCTGAAGCAGGACTATCCCACGATGTCCCACAACATATTCCGCATTTTTTCAACCTAAAAAAATATGTTGCTTTATTTATTTTTTAATGGGTCAAATGGCTCTAAGCACTATGAGACTTAACATCTGAGGTCATCAGTCCCCTAGACTTAGAACTACTTAAACCTAACTAACCAAAGGACATCACACACATCCATGCCCGAGGCAGGTTCCGAACCTGCGACCGTAGCAGCAGCGCGGTTCCGGACTGAAGTGCCTAGAACCGCTCGGCCACATCGGCCGGCGCATTATTTATTGAACGCCCACATATAAAGCTTGAAATATGACATACAAAGTAAGTAAAGGTGTAAACACGTATTTAAAATGATGCTGTGATTATATCAATTGGAGCGGATTTCTTGCCCTCGCAGAAAGTTAAAAAGATCGAAAGTATCACATGTTGGTACCAGCTGCTCGTCAGCTCCAGCTTCGTTTTTCGTTGCACATTCCTTTCCGGATACATTTCCCTACATCTCGAGAACAAGTGATCGTACTGCTCCGTTTTCTTTTGATGGCTACTACTCTTATTTTGCACACCATAAGGCTGACAAACCACTGTAGAGTTCAGATTTTCAATCATTACTAAGTGAATGTGCATTCCGTAGGTCTCGAAGATGTTTAAACAGCTCAGTTTACACCACACGAAAAGTGACGCAAAATAAACTGTTTCTTATGCTCGACTGAGCTGACAACATAAACAGCATTAGCCAAAGACTATACGTGCAACCAGTTTGCGCCATAGTAATGTGATTTCAGTAGATCCATCAGTATATCGTACAATATAACTCACACCCGTCAATCGTACCTCTAAGTGGTCAATAATATTTTACGATATTGGTGACAGTCGGGGGTCCACTTTACTCAGTAAGCCTCATACTCCTATTTGAATTTAATGTCAGCAATATTAAAAAGGAACCACTTCCTAATGCTCTGTAAAATTATATATATTCAGTCACGAACCGGCTTTCGGGTTGTTAGGTGATCTTTCGGTGACAACTGAATGTTGCAAAAACACATAAAATGATATGGTAGTTACACAGCTGTCATTTACACAAAATATACAAAATTGATGACATGTTGGATTTTTACGTAGGAAAGTACTGCATTATTTGTCACACATAAATTACGACATTAACTTTGGCGATATATTTACCAACTGATGAAAAATAATTCTGAATTTACAATTTCGATCAATTACTTGTAACTAAAAAATTCAAAAGGGGAGAAAAAGGAAACTGAGTTTGATCACTTAATACTAAGCTGTGTGGCGGAACTGGTTTATAGTATTTCGTGACTTTAATTACTTATAAATGATATTTCAGATAGACCAAAAAGATATAAATCCTGTTACCTATAGACAGCGTAACAATTCGTTTGATCTCAAAAATGATTATCCCGGCCAATATTTGTCACTCTGCTAAAGAAATATCCCCTTGACTTTGTGTATAAATGTTGTCTTTAAAGTAGTGTGAGTGTCACTTAATTTGCTTATCATTTATCCGATTTTACACAACTGTTACTTAAGATGGAAGCACTATTCTCTAGCAAAAGGAACATTTAGTCACAAAATACTACCACTGACGTATGTCTCCTATTAAAATATTTCATTTAAATCGTCGGAAATAAGTAGGCTTCATACATCAGCAAATACGAAATTGATATTACGTAACGTGCTGTGAGCACTATTTTTAAAGGTTCAATCTGAGCTGAATTCTGTCTTTTAAAAGTAGATTCGGGGCCACCAGTGCACATTTACTTCCATTCGTTTATATCTAACAACATTTATGTTTGTTAAAATTCTCGATTCAAAACTGCCACGGAGATATTTTTCCTAAGATGACGGCAGACAGCCGATAGACAATTTGTCTATTGTTATTCTCGATTCCTTTTATATCAAGTTAATATATTTAGATAAAAGTTTTTAAGCCTTTTGTTCTCTATTCTTTAGAATTTAAAATTATTCTCAATGAAAATGTTTCACATTTTTTTATACCAGCTACTAGTAAACTCCGCTGTAACTTACTAGAGCTAATGGCTGCGCTCCTAATTGCGGAGCTGAAAATTAACACTTAAAAATATTAATTGGATTGAATTACGATTGAAATAAATACAAATCCACGTCTAAACAATATCGACTCTATTTTTCAAATGAAAACTAACAATATGGTTACAGGTTTTCTCTTTACAGACCTCACACATCTCACGTCCAAACAGTACATCGGTTAGCACAGGAAGAACAACTGAACCACACAGGTAACAAAAAAGATTATAATTGTCGTTGTCTGTGAATGTAGTTCTCTGATAATAGTTTTAATTCACTCAGAAATTAAATTATTACAGAAATAATGAAATAATTATCGTCATTTTTACACGATACAGTATCGATAGTTCTTGTTGAAGTTTAAACACTTAGTTCATTTTAACATCTTGTGGTTAGAACATAGTGTCGTGGATATTACAGCTGCCATTCTGTCTCCTATCTTCGTTGACTGCTAGTATTTCCAGCGGTGGCAACTTTCTACTTTTCTGTACAGAATGTAATATTTCACATTCTACATTTGAGTGGTTTTCTGTTCTTAGATGAGCGGCGGAAGTTTGTTTTAACTTGAGACAAGGAAATATCTCGTCTCCAGCTTCCAAACTTTACAGAAGCTCTCCTGCAAACCTTGCAGAACCAAAGCTTTTGTAGAAAGTTTATTTCGCAGACATGGCTTAGCCACAGCCTGGGGGATGTTTCCAGAAACTTGACATTTGTCGATTACTGTGTCATCTACCACGAATGGAGACCAATGGTTTGAGTAAACCGTACGTACTTTTTGGCTTAGAATTCAAATTGACCGTAAAAATGGGGGTTCCTATTTGAAAATACGAAGTTGACTCCGCCCACACAGGAGGGGTGGTTAGGATGTGGTTAGTTGAAGCACAGTCAGATGTCCCCTGTACTAATATTAACTTTTCACCTGGAACCTTTTTTTTGTACGATGCGCCGTTTTCGAGGTATTTCGTTGTCTCAGGTTAAAACGAAGAGCCTGTATATTCTTCCGCCAGGCCGAGCTGTGCGAGATAAGTTATCTGAATACGAATGAAGGTTAAGAAAGAAAGGTTCAACTTCCTCCGCTTATCTAAGAACAGAAATCCACTCAACTGTAGAATGTGAAATATTACATTCTGTACAGAAAAGTAGAAAGATGCCACCGCTAGAAATACTGGCAATCAACAAAGACAGGATACAGAATGGCAGCTTAGTATTAAATGACCAAACTCAGTTTCCTTTTTCTCATCTTCTGAATTTTTTAGTTACAAATAATTGATCGAAATTGTAAATTCAGCATTATTTTTCATCAGTTGTTAACTCTATTTCCACATAAAAATCTTTGACACAAATGCAGAACGTTAGGAGGTGTTTCCTTTTTTAATAGTATAATTATGTTCCGCCAGACACTGACGGAAATTTCAGTTAATTTTAACATGAGCAAATAAGTGATACGATCTTAGTATTAATGCCCTGAAAGTACAAAATTTTGACCTATGAATGAATAACAACGCGATGTGACTTCGATTAATGAGATTTTCGGAAGTAAGAAAAAACTACATAGCGCAACTAGGTGTATAAGAGCATCTTGAAAATACGTTTAGGTAATACATGGTTACGACCAATGCACCAAAAGTATACTTCACATTTCTTATGGCGTGAGTGTGTGCAATGGAGTTATTGTGGTTATTTATCCTGATGATTTTCATATTTTGTTCTATGTTGGTAGGATGAGCTTATGGTGCTTTAAGTGCTCCGCATTCAGCATAAATAATCACAGCAAATACGTTATACCAATTCAGGAAAACTACCATATCCAAAAAGCCATTACAGAGAACATGTAGGTGATAAACGACTAGACACATGTCAACACAAACCTCTGCTAAACTTAATAAAGAAAATGCTAAGTTTAAAGAGAAAAATATTCATTTACACACTTAATCATTTCCATACCGGTACAAAAACACGCAAACGCGCGCGGAGACAGACCACAGATACCACAAACATTATTTCGATAGTTGGCAATAACGTTCCGCAGTTGGAAACAACGTCCAAAATGTAACATCAAGCAAATGAGTGTTCATTTCCTAGTGCTGTACAAATGAAATTTCGTGTGGCAGTAAGCAGGAGAAGAACAACTGTAAAACAAGAAAAAGAACACAAGCAGAGTTGCATCTACGAAATTTGTAAAGTATAAATTAAAACTAATATTATGTCACAGAAAAGCATAGAATTAGCAACATTCTATATAACCTCAATATATAATGTCCAGTGTGTTAAAATGAAATATTATAAACACAAATATGTATACATTTCAGGCCACAGAAGATGCCTTGCAAACAACAATGAAGGTTACACATGTACTGCGCGTAAAATTTGTCTTTTTCCGTTGTAATTAGAAAGATCCCCAGTAATAATTATCAACATAATTAAAGTTACAGAGGTCAACAAGAATGGTCGCAGGTTTGTTTGACCCGCGTGAGAGTGTCACAGAGATGAACTGGTGGACGCTTGACTCTTAAAGATAGGCGTCAACTGTTCCGAGGAAGCCTGCTTAGAAAGTTTCAAGAGCTGGCTTCAAATGATGACTGTAAGAATATACTATAACATCCGACATATCGCCCCCGTAGGGATCGGAAGGACAAGATTAGATTAATTACAGCGCGCCCAGAGGCATTTAAATAGTCATTCTTCCCGTGCCTCATACGTGAACTGAGCGGGAAAAAGCTGTAATAACTAGCACAATGGAACTTACCCTGTAACATGCCTTTTCCCTAGTAACACATACTCTGTTCCAATGAAAAATGTTGTGATTTTAAAAATTGATAAATGCCATGGTAGTCGAAGCGCCATCAGAGATTTTCGAAATCGAATTAAAAACAAAATTTAAAAAATGGAAGGTGACACATTGAAATACATCAGTAGCACCACAGCTGTTGCGTGGTTTCATCGCAATGGGAAGTCATGCTTCAGATGACTATGCCATATACTAGATGGCAAGATGTAGATTTAGTCCCTTGTGCTCGAAATGCATAACTAAATGCAGTCAGTGGTAGATAATGACAGGAGGTTTAAATAGATAGAATTCACAAGTATGCTTTTGTTCTAGAATATTACTTTTATTGTTAACCGGTTTTCGGCTTAAAAGGCCATCTTCAGACCGGTTAACAATAAAAGTAATATTGTAGAACAAAAGCAAACTTGTGCTTTTCATTTATTCTAATGTTGTGCTACCGAGAACCGACGGAAGATTCTGTTACTAAGATAGTATTCATTTTAATATCTCCAAAACTGCAACAAGTATCAAGTAAACAAATAATTATAAGCGATGGTAGCTCATACAGTAGTGAACACAGTCCTACACTGTCCTCTGGTTGTCTCCTAATCTCCCCAACCCCGTTGTCCCGCCCCCTACGCGAGATAAACAAACCGAGCTGTAAAACTGTAGCACAGTATACCTCGAACACCAGTAATCTAGATCTACTCACTAGGATTCTGCGAAAACAACATCCCCGTTCTTCCATCGACAAGCACTTTCGTGCTTAATACACAGATCTTTTGCAATGCTAATGGCACGTCGTTGAATCCCTGCCAAAGTTACCAACGATCATTATGATATTTTGCTAATAATGCCATTTAGATGGCTTAATATACAGCGTGAGCACAAAGTTTTGCCCTGATTATAAAAATTTACAACAGAATAACCGTTTGACATAATTTACATATGGTGCAGTTACATAGGTTAGTGTTCCTAGTTGATGTGACCAACAGATGTCGCTAGTGCTCCACAACACCGACGTGGTCTGTTGGGTCACGTTAGTTGCTGTCGAAATGGCGTCGAAGCAGGAGAAAGCGCAATGTGTGCTTTGGTTTCACGAAACGAAATCGCCCATCAGTGTTCAGCGCAAATTTCGGGCTGCTTATGGACGCAGCCCTCCTGACGTTAAATCAATAAAGCGATGGAATGCAGAGTCTAATGAAACAGGCAGCGCTGAAGATCATCCTCGAAGTGGCAGGCCTCGTGTGACTGATGCAACTGTTGATCGTGTTCGGAAATCGTTTCAATGGAGTCTGTCTAAATCAACTCGTCAAGCATCACGTGAACTTCAAATGCCGCAAGCAAGTGTGTTGAAGATTCTTAATGAAAGTCTTACGTTGCATGCTTACAAAGTGCAAATCGTACAGGTCTTGCAACCGAATGATTTGCTGACACGTGCTGAATTTGCAACTGAGATTCTCAACAAGACTGATGGCGCTAACGATTACTCAAATCGCATATGCTTTACCGATAGATCCACCTTTCATGTCAGTGGAATGGTAAATAGGCATAATATCCATATATGGGGTTCAGTGTCTCCACTTGCTACAGTTCAGTTACAGTGAGACAGCGAAAAAATGAATGTTTGGTGCGGCCTCATGCATAACAAGGTTTTTGGACCGTTTGTCTTCGCGGAAAAATCCATTACCGCTAACATTCACTTACACGTTTTGCAATAGTTCATTGCCCCACAGATAGAAGAATATCAACCATGGATACTTTTCCAGCCAGATGGAGCACCACCTCCCTCCCTCTCCCCACTGGGCTTTGATAGTGCGTGATTTCCTGACTGAAAAACTTCCGGGTCGATGGATTTGAGGGAACGGTCCAGCACCCTGGCCACACCGCTCTCCAGACATTACGCCCCTTGACTTCTTTTTTCTGGGGCTATATCAAGGATAGAGTCTTTGTCACACCAGTTGCTGACGTCGACGAACTGAAGGCTGAGATACAAGCTGCTGTGGGTACTGTGACAGAACACATGTTACGAAACACCTGGCGTGAACTGGAATATCGGCTCGACATTCTCCGAGCTACCAAGGGAGCACACGTTGAGATTTAGTAACGAAAGTGGACTTAAAAAAAACTAGTAACACTAACCTACACTCCTGGAAATGGAAAAAAGAACACATTGACAGCGGTGTGTCAGACCCACCATACTTGCTCCGGACACTGCGAGAGGGCTGTACAACCAATGATCACACGCACGGCACAGCGGACACACCAGGAACCGCGGTGTTGGCCGTCGAATGGCGCTAGCTGCGCAGCATTTGTGCACCGCCGCCGTCAGTGTCAGCCAGTTTGTCGTGGCATACGGAGCTCCATCGCAGTCTTTAACACTGGTAGCATGCCGGGACAGCGTGGACGTGAACCGTATGTGCAGTTGACGGACTTTGAGCGAGGGCGTATAGTGGGCATGCGGGAGGCCGGGTGGACGTACCGCCGAATTGCTCAACACGTGGGGCGTGAGGTCTCCACAGTACATCGATGTTGTCGCCAGTGGTCGGCGGAAGGTGCACGTGCCCGTCAACCTGGGACCGGACCGCAGCGACGCACGGATGCACGCCAAGACCGTAGGATCCTACGCAGTGCCGTAGGGGACCGCACCGCCACTTCCCAGCAAATTAGGGACACTGTTGCTCCTGGGGTATCGGCGAGGACCATTCGCAACCGTCTCCATGAAGCTGGGCTACGGTCCCGCACACCGTTAGGCCGTCTTCCGCTCACGCCCCAACATCGTGCAGCCCGCCTCCAGTGGTGTCGCGACAGGCGTGAATGGAGGGACGAATGGAGACGTGTCGTCTTCAGCGATGAGAGTCGCTTCTGCCTTGGTGCCAATCATAGTCGTATGCGTGTTTGGCGCCGTGCAGGTGAGCGCCACAATCATGACTGCATACGACCGAGGCACACAGGGCCAACACCCGGCATCATGGTGTGGGGAGCGATCTCCTACACTGGCCGTACACCTCTGGTGATCGTCGAGGGGACACTGAATAGTGCACGGTACATTCAAACCGTCATCGAACCCATCGTTCTACCATTCCTAGACCGGCAAGGGAACTTGCTGTTCCAACAGGACAATGCACGTCCGCATGTATCCCGTGCCACCCAACGTGCTCTAGAAGGTGTAAGTCAACTACCCTGGCCAGCAAGATCTCCGGATCTGTCCCCCATTGAGCATGTTTGGGACTGGATGAAGCGTCGTCTCACGCGGTCTACACGTCCAGCACGAACGCTGGTCCAACTGAGGCGCCAGGTGGAAATGGCATGGCAAGCCGTTCCACAGGACTACATCCAGCATCTCTACGATCGTCTCCATGGGAGAATAGCAGCCTGCATTGCTGCGAAAGGTGGATATACACTGTACTAGTGCCGACATTGTGCATGCTCTGTTGCCTGTATCTATGTGCCTGTGGTTCTGTCAGTGTGATCATGTGATGTATCTGACCCCAGGAATGTGTCAATAAAGTTTCCCCTTCCTGGAACAATGAATTCACGGTGTTCTTATTTTAATTTCCAGGAGTGTATGTAACGGCATCAAATGTATATTATTATGTCAAACGGTTATTCTGTAAAAAATTGTTATATTCAGAGCAAGACTTTGTGCTCACCCTGTATCTTTTAATGTATTATTTTAGTGGCATATTTGGACTCTTGCCAGCATCAGACCTGTAACTTATCAGTCGTGAAACGAACTTCAGTGTCATTTGAGGGCACTATAAAAATAGTGATCTACACGAAATTAGCCAGAAAAAAGTCCTTAGATTATCCTATAGGGACCTTAGATTGGATCTGTTTTTTAGCTGCTGTCTTCATGTTGTCATAATTACATATAATTAGCTCCTATATGGCTTTCCTCGAGTACTAGAGTGTGGTTCTTCGACAACACTCACAGCTGCCGGTTCCATTTCAGTTTCAACATCTCTCCTTAAAGCATTATGTATGACAAAAATTCGACACTTCTATTGACAGTACTGCATGCTCTCGTCGGGTCAAGTTCTTTCATTTTGTCTGCTAACTCTTATCATTGGCGCTATCCGGAAGGCAAGATTTAGAATTGTCGAATCGTTTTTCCTCTTCTGTCCGTTGCGTACATATTTCACAGCCTCCGCGTAAATCCTTCCAAAAGCGCTTCCTTGCTGGACGGCTTACGCCAGCGTCGCACTAGGTGTAATTTACGTGACGCAATTTAAACTGAATAACGACCGCACCGCATCACCCACTCATTCGAGGCCGTTCCTTCCCACGAATTGTCGCATGCCTGACAAAATGCAGTTGGGGGTATTATTCACTTTTACGAGGTTGTCGGGGAAGATAAAAGGGAAGAACTTTGCCTCATCACCCCACCGTTGCGAAAGCCGGGCGAGAACAACTCAGTGTTAAGTATGAGAAGCTGGAAGATTTGAGGAAGTACACCGTATCTGAGTTCGATTCATACTATTCACTGTGGTGGATGTTATTGCATCTCTGAACTGAAATCTATCAGTATGTCGGAGTTATTCGAGATATTCCGAGGCAGCACAGCACCGATTCATTTGTGAATGACAGTCATAGTGATCCTACACTACTGCTACTGACCATTAAAATTGCTACACCACGAAGATGACGTGCTACAGACGGGAAATTTAACCGACAGGAACAAGATGCTGTGATATGCAAATGATTAGGTTTTCAGAACATTCACACAAGGTTGGCGCCGGTGGCGACACCTACAACTTGCTGACATGAGGAAAGTTTCCGACCGATTTCTCATACACAAACAGCAGTTGACCGGCGTTGGCTGGTGAAACGTTATTGTGATGCCTCGTCTAAGGAGGAGAAATGCGTACCATCACGTTTCCGACTTCGATAAAGGTCGGATTGTAGCCTATTGCGATTGCGGTTTATCGTATCGCGACATTCCTGCTCGCGTTGGTCGAGATCCAATGACTGTTAGCAAAATATGGAATCGGTGGGTTCAGGAGGATAATACGGAAAGCCGTGCTGGATCCCAACGGCCTCGTATCACTAGCAGTCGAGATGACAGGCATCTTGTCCGCATGGCTGTAACAGACCGTGCAGCCACGTCTCGATCCCTGAGTCAACAGATGGGGACCTTTGCATGACAACAACCATCTACACGAACAGTTCGACGACGTTTGCAGCAGCATGGACTATCAGCTCGGAGACCGTGGCCGCGATTACCCTTGATGCTGCATCACAGACAGGAGCGCCTGCGATGGTGTACTCAACGACGAACCTGGGTGCACGAATATCAGATCATCATTTTTTTGGATGAATCCAGGTTCTGTTTACAGCATCATGATGGTCGCATCCGTGTTTGGCGACATCGCTGTGAACGCACATTAGAAGCGTGTATTCGTCATCGCCATACTGGCGTATCACCCGGCGTGACGGTATGGGGTGCCATTGGTTACACGTCTCGGTCACCTCTTGTTCGCATTGACGGCACTTTGAATAGTGGACGTTACATTTCAGATGTGTTACGACCCGTGGCTCTACCCGTCATTCGATCCCTGCGAAACCCTACATTTCATCAGGATAATGCACGACCGCATGTTGCAGGTCCTGTACGGGCCTTTCTGGATACAGAAAATGTTAGACTGCTGCCCTGGCCAGCACATTCTCCAGATCTCTCACCAATTTAAAACGTCTGGTCAGTGGTGGCCGAGCAACTGGCTCGTCACAATACGCCAGTCACTACTCTTGATGAACTGTGGCATCGTGTTGAAGCTGCATGGGCAGCTGTACCTGTACACGCCATCCAAGCTCTGTCTAACTCAATGCCCAGGCGTATCAAGGCCGTTACTACGGCCAGAGGTACTTGTTCTGGGTACCTGTTTCTCAGGATCTATGCACCCAACTTGCGTGAAAATGTAATCACATGTCAATTCTAGTATAATATATTTGTCCAATGAATACCCGTTTATCATCTGCATTTCTTCTTGGTGTAGCAATTTTAATGGCCAGTAGTGCATAACTGCGCCGTGGAGTCATCTCGTGGACAGAAACTACGAGAGTGGATGTAAGACACTCAGCATCCAGTGCAAAAAGCACAGGTTTATATTGTCTCTCACTGAAACTAAAAGGAAAGGTTTGACCACAGTCTTAGCGCACCAACACATTCAAGAAGCTCCTGGTTGTTTTTGTTATTCTCTGTACATTATTAGAGTTCAGTTATTTATTCACAGTGTTAACAAGTCATCAATCTTCTGCAACAGCCTCCGCTGTTGCTAATTCAGTTGCGTGTTGGATTATAGCTGACGTCCGTCGAGTGAGCTCAGCGTCTGCAAGCCCAGGAACAATGTCGGCGATCCTGGAGCCGCGGAGCCTGCCGGCGAACGAAGCGGCAGCTGCCCAATGCGAGGTCCTTCTCGCGCCGGCTCCGGAGTGTATTCGCTCCCACTTCGAACTCTTCGATGACCCATCTGCGACGTACTCGTTGCCGTATTTGTGTGGTCGGTTGATCTCCTCCCTACCCCGCGTGTGTTTCAGCACCCGAGGACGCCTGAGTGCTGAACAGGAACGTGGAGCCGCAAAAGCGCCGGTTGCTGGCTTCCACTTTGGGGTCTGGTATTGGCAGCACTCTGCGATGTGCTGTTGTTGGAAAACAGTCACTTTTCCATCATCAGATGGTAGGCGGCGACCATATGAAGATCATGTGGTGAGGACCATCATCTTGAATACATCTTCGGCTAGTTCATAAACTGTGCTGGCGCATCTAGTACATAGACTACAGTATGGTAATCAAGGACTCGAGAGCTATTATTGTAAATGCCATCGATCCGAGTGTTCAGCTCATGGTGAGAGCTGGAGTTTTTAAAAGGAGATACTGTGAGGCTGTGACACAAAGCTCGGTTCGTAATGATTGAATGTGTCCTCCTGCTACATTCACTTAACAGGCTGTTAACTGCTGTCTCGGTGCCTCACATGTGCTCTTATGAAATAGACACAATTTCTTGGTTCACAAGCTGCGACATTGTCGCGGAAAAAGAGTGACCCGTATATGTAATAAGTTTCCTTTAATTTACGTCTATGCTCACAAACTTTTTGTTAACAGATTACCGGTTTCGGTCTATAATGACCATCATCAGAGCTGTTTCATAAAAACAAAGTCAGCACATTAGGACTTTTATTTTTTATGAAACAGATCTGATGATGGTCATTAAAGATAGAATAGATAGAGAAGATCCAACGAAGAGCGGCGAGTTTCGTCACAGGATCGTTTGGTCGGTACGGGACCGTTAGAAAGATGCTCAACAAACTCAAGTGGTAGACGCTACGAGAGAGGCGTTGTGCATCACTGACATGTTTGCTGTTGAAGTTTCGAGAGAGTGCTTTCCGGGAAGAGTCGGACAACATACACTGACGGAAAAAAAAGTCTCAACACCGAGAAGCAGATGTGCGACATAAACGAAAGTTGGTATACGCATTTCTACATCTGAAAGATGATGTCTACTCAAATTTCATGCCAGTTGCTTAAAGAGGGGCGCTAATAGCGCCACTATGAAGATGCAAATCAGGTTTGCTTTAAATAGACGCTGTAACCGTAGTGATCGTTAGTTACCTTTGAGATTGAACTGTCGAGTTGACGCCATTATCAGCACCTCACTGTGTTTGAACGAAGTCGTGTAATAGGGCTACGAGAAGCTGGATGTTCCTTCTGCGATATTTCTGAAAGACTTGGCAGGAATATAGCCACTGTACAAGATTGCTGGCAGCGGTGGCCGCTAGAACGTACGGTCGCAATGAGATCTGGCTCTGGACGACCACGTGGTACTACCGAGAGGGAAGACCGCCATATTCTGCATATGACTCTGCCACATCGTACTGAATCTGCGGCAGCAATCTGAGCAGCAGTTGGCAACGAACTTACAGATCGGTTACTTGGACATCTCTGAGCCAGGCGCCGTCTAGTGTGCATTCCACTAACCCCGAACCACCGTCAATTGCGACTTCAGTGGTGTCAAGCGAGAGCTCATTGGACGGCAGGGTGGAGGTCTGTTGTGTTTTCTGATGAGAGCTGGTTCTGCCTCGGTGCCAGCGGTGGCCATGTGTTGGTTAGGATCCCCGTTAACTTTTCTGCGTGCTAGAGCTGCGCCTTGAGTTATGGCCTGGGATTCGATTTCGTACGACAGCAAGAGCACTCTTCTGGTTATCCCACGCACCCTGACTACAGATTTGTAAGTCAGTCTCGTGATTCGAGCTGTTGTGCTGTCATTCATGAACAGCATTCCCGGGGGATGTTTTCCAACAAGATAACGCTTGTCCACATATCGCCGTTGTAACCCAATATGCTGTACAGACTGCCGACATGTTGCCTTGGCCTGCTCGATCAGCAGATCGTGTCGAATTGAACACGTATGGGACATCATCAGATTACAACTACAGCGTCATCCACAAACAGCGTTAACCGTCCCTGTGTTGACCGCCCAAGTGCAATAGGCGTGTAATCTCATCCCACAAAATGACATCCAACACCAGTACAACACAATGGACGCACGTTTACTTGCTTCAATTCAACATTCTGGCGCTTATACCTGGCGCTGTACACTGTACTAGCATTTCAAATCTGCACTGGCATATCTCGCGCTTACATTAACCTGTGATCTTGCAATGTTACTCACCTAAATATGTTACCTGGACAATATATTCACGCAATTTCATTATTCTACATTAATTATTTTTTAGGTGTTGCGGTTTTTTTTTTCGTCTTACTTCCCACACACATCGCTCGAAATGACCACGACGAGAAAATTCGAGAAATTAGAGCTAATACAGAGGAATATCGACAATCGTTCTTGCCACGCGCCATTCACGAGTGGAATGAAGAACGGGAAATCATTTAGTGCTACCAGAAGTACCCTCCGCCACACACTGCTAGATGGCCGGCGGAGTATTGATGTACATGTTTATACGAGAACTCAGACGGCCCCATTTTACGACACCTGCCACTGTTTCTTCCTATTCCTGAGTCACTGAGAAGGCTGCAACTCAACAACACAGCCGTTTGTGCATTACAGGAAGGGCTTTGACCCCTCACTCAGATGTCTCAGGAACTTAGAAGTTAGCGGCGTTCTTCAACTGCCAGTCCCTGAATGGTACACCCCTCTCAGGCCGAAGTACTTCACTTACCGTACCAGTTCATCTTCTGAGACTCGCGGTCCCCTGTCGTCAATTAGCTGGAACCCTTTTGTACAGAGCGTCAGCTTGCACAGTATTGCACCGCGAACTTCCTTGTTACGGTATATAAGGTCGTGGGGTGAGGGCTTAGCTGCGTCATGAGACTTTATCTTACTATGAGAAACTATTTTCATACAATTCTACCAGTCACATTAGCTTCATGGCAAGGGTCACTACAGGGATACGTCTCAGAATGAGAAAATAAGTTTGCAAAAACATACGTTTATTGAGATCCTCTTTAACCAATCAGTTTAACAGACACATCTAATCACTTGTGTCCAGCGGCAGATACTCTTAGACTAAAACCATGATGTGCTGAACATGCTAAATGTGACGTCTATTGATACAGCTAATGGTTTTATAAAAGCACTGGCCAACATGACCGGTAGTCAGTCGTGGTTGCCAAAAATGGCTAAGCCAGAGCCTATACCTTTGTAGTTCCCAGAAGGAAAGTAATCAAATCTGTGAGAGTCCACTGAAGAAGAATCTGAAACCGTTAATGATTTGTTTTAAATAATATTCTCAAGCCATACTTGTGGGTGGGTGCTGTTTTAAATTATAAGCCTTACAATCCAATTATTTTATCTACAGACTTCGAAATGACTTCCTTAGGAGTACTGCTGTTAGGAGTGTTACACATTTTTGCCCATTGTTCACGATTGATATTATTTAATTATAATCTGCAAACAGCATCATTTAGTACTGACAAATTATACAATTTCAGAAAAAACGGATGATTTATTTAAGAGAATGGGCTTCATAAATTGAGCAAGTCAGTAACGGGCTGGTCCACATGTGCCTCTTATACTACCAGTTATTGAGCTTGACATTCATTGACAGAATCCTCTTGATCGACATAGGGCGAAATTCTGTCCACTTCACGCGAATTGACGCATGGTGCAGGGAATGGCAGTTGAATCTCAATGTAGACAAGTGTAATGTGCTGCGAATACATAGAAAGAAAGATCCTTTATCATTTAGCTGCAGCTTAGCAGGTCAGCAAATGGAAGCAGTTAATTCCGTAAATTATCTGGGAGTAGGCACCAGGAGTGATTTAAAATGAAATGAGCATACAAAATTAATCGTCGGTGAAGCAGATGCCAGACTGAGATTCATTGGAAGAATCCTAAGGAAATACGATCCGAAAACAAAGGAAGTAGGTTACAGTACACCTGTTCGCCCACTGCTTGAATCTTGCTCACCAGTGTGGGATCCGTACCAGATAGGGTTGATAGAAGAGATAGAGAAGATCCAACGGAGAGCAGCGCGCTTCGTTACAGGATCATTTAGTAATCGAGGAAGCGTTACGGAGATGATAAACTCCAGTGGAAGACCCTGCAGGAGAGACGCTCAGTAGCTCGGTACGGGCTTTTGTTAAAGTTTCGAGAACATACCTTCACGGAGGAGCCAAGCAGTATATTGCGCCCTCCTACGTATATATCGAGAAGAGACCGTGAGGATAAAATCAGAGAGATTAGAGCCCACACAGAGGCATACCGACAATCTTTCTTTCCACGAACAATACGAGACTGGAATAGAAGGGAGAACCGATAGAGGTACTCAAAGTAAGCTCCACCACACACCATCAGGTGGGTTGCGGAGGATGGATGTAGATGTAGATGTAGATCGTCAAAATCCTAATCTGATCGAAGGACCCTGTTCCCGTTAATTGGGAAAGAGGCACGGCAACCTTGCTGGTCAATGGAGAGATTGACAAATACGAAGACAAACAGGGGAAATTCTCGCCGTGTGCAAGCGGACATTATCATCCTGAAATCCAAGCCCAGGATGGCTTGCCATAAAGGGCAAAAACACGGGGCGTAGAATATCGTCGACGTACCGCTGTGCTGTAAGGATGCTGCAGATGACAACCAAAGGGGTCTTGCTATGAAAATTATGGCACCCCTGACCATCCCTCCTGATTCTCGCACCTTATGGCGGACGACGGTCAGGTTGGTGTCCCACCGCTGTCTCTAGACACATTTTCGGCCTGGAATATGACTGGAGTAGAATTGTCGTCACTGGTGAGTCCCGCTTCGCACTGAGCCCCAATGACAATCGCACACGTGTCTGCAGACGCCCCAGCCAGTACTGGGATACCCACTCCACTCTCTTCCGCCACACTGCCTGACAACCAGGAGTGATGATGGTCTGGGGTGGCATTTCTTTACATAGCAGCACCTCTTCGGTTGTCATCGGGGACACCCTTACAGCACAATGGTACGTCGACGACAATCTACACCCCGTTTTGTTGTCCTTCAGGGCAAGACATCCTGGCTGAAACGTCCCTCTTAACCCGCAGGACAGGACAGATGTAATAAATTGTGCAAATGGGCCAAAATAAGGGGCTGTCACTTACACTCGAACATACAACTTCATTATTCGATCAAACATTACAAGAGCCCAAAAAAAATTTTAAACACGCAGTTTTAATCTTTGGGACTTAATTACCGGCTGAAAACCACTTTAATTTAAAAACCGCTGTAGGCCAATAACTTAAAACGCAAGCATAACCAGAAATTTACAAGACAAGGCTTATCTTAAAACAGTTCTTTAGTTAGGCTGAAGTAAACAAGTTAAATTCAAACCGGTTGAAGGCCGAACGCTTAAAACTCAAAAAAATTAATTTTTTTATTGAATACCAAAGTCCTTACGTGAAACAGTTCTTTAACTTAGGCGGAAGGCCTTAAGCACAAACAACTGAAACTCAAACCGGCTGAAAGGCGAAGACTTAATTTTTTTTTTTTTTTAATACCAAAGGGCTTGTGTGAAACAGTACTTTAAACTAGGCTGAAGGCCTTAAGACTAAAACAACGCTAATTTTAGACAGAAACCCGTTAGAAGTCATACAAGTACCAATAACTAGAAATTTTTTTAAAGAATGAGGCAGTACAGACAAGGCCGCCCAGATGATCGAGGATCGGCCTGTAATTCAAACACTAACGCTCGCTTAGGTGAGACAGGCAGTCGCGCCAACCATTCACGATCCGACGACAACCCAACCAACCGACAGTCAGCGGACCCACCGACAAGATAACTTCCACTTCACCCGACCAAGGCACAACAGAGAGTTCAATGGAAAAACGTAGAAGATGTTGGCGCCCACAACCAATCACATACGGAGCTTTCAAACTACACACCGTGCTGGACAGCAACAGTACGTTCAGGAAACTACACTGCCTGAAATTTACATCAACTGCCGGGACGGGTAACCGGAACGTTAACGGCCACAAGGCAGAAGATTCCGCTAGTGCACTTCAATTCAAATAACCAAATACAGTAAAACTCCACCGGAGCAAACCACGTTGTTGCTCGCGGAATATCCCAACAGCCGACAACGAACTCCAAACAACACAATGTGAACAGTCTTGACTTGCTGCTAGGTTAAATCAAAACTCAACCTTGGTGTCAAGGTTCGGTGAGCCACGGACCTCGTAGCAGTGGGAACAGCGCCACATTCTTCGACACCGCGTAGAGGCCGCCAGCGGGCCCCGGCCAAACTACGCCCCGCCGAGAATTCCTCGCTGCTCCACGGCAGTACGCCGACAACATTTAAAATAACACAAAGTACACACAGATTCACGAACACTTGCACAAAGAACCAGACAATGTTAACAGCAGTGACTGTACAATAACAGCGTCGAATCACGAGTCGGCACACACAGCCAAGCCATAAGCGATCGCCGGGAAGACGACCGACCGACGACCAACTAAAGTCGTCGCCACTCCAATCACGTGCGTGGGCAACCGTCGGGCGAGTCATGGCGGTCCGGACCTCACTGCTGCCTCGCTCCGCCTGAACTTGTGCTGCGTGCCAACTCAAACACTGCCAGCCCCGAACTAACTGCTGGCACGTTCCAACTCAACTCGTCGACACACGACGTCCGGGAAGTAATAGCAGTCCAGCAAAGATAATACAGTGGAGCTTAAATCGATAAGCGCTGCTGCTGCCGCTCACGGGCAGGCAAAGCAGACACTGAGTGACACAAGTAATTGAAACTAACATAACGAGGTGGCAGTGCGGCAAAAACAGGCTGTTAAATAAGAGATGGCACGAACACGAGCTACGCACAGCTCACTGGGTTTAAATTTCAGCAAGATAATGCTCCCCGGCACACGGTGAGAGATTTTACTGCTTGTCTTGGCGCTTGCCAAATCCTACCTTGGTCGGCAAAGTTGCCACATCTCTGCCCAATTGAAAGTTTAGAGCAGTATGGACATGGCCCTAGGATCAGCTCGAGATCTTGACGATCTAATGTGCCAACTGAACAGAATTTAGCACGATATCCCTCAGGAAGACATCACTAAATTCTGTCAATCAATGCAAAGCCGAATAACTGCTTGCATAGGGGCCGGCGGTGCAATGACGCCTTACTGACTTGCCCAATTTGTGAAGCTCTTTCTCTTCAAATCTTCATTTTCTTCTGAAACTGTAATCATTTGTTTGAACATATATATTACATCTACCGATTTCCGTTCCATTCGGATAAAAAATGGTTCAAATGGCTCTGAGCACTATGGGACTTAACATCTTAGGTCATCAGTCCCCTAGAAATAAGAACTGCTTAAACGTAAGTAACCTAATGGCATCACACACATCCATGCCCGAGGCAGGATTCGAACCTGGGACCGTAGCAGTCGCGTGGTTCCGGACTGAAGCGCCTAGAACCATTCGCATAATTCCTTCTTAGTGCGTCTACCTTTTTCTCGAGTATAATTAACCTGCACAGTAGGTACCAATGTATACTTCATCTCCTCATTTCATCTTTCTTTTGTTGTTCTTGCCCTTTTCCTAAATTCATCCGTTCGGACTTTAATTGTGTGACAGCCGTAAAGTGAATTATGGCTCAGCCAGTCCCGCGCCTTTCGCGGCCGTGCACGGTGATAAATCCCTCCACGCAGTAACACTCTAGTCCAGCTCTTGTTCTGCAGAATTGCTTCGTCACCCATTCTTCTACGAGCTCGCCTGTCGGCTTCTATGACTGACAGACACGATCGGCCTTCTTCTCCAACGCTCTGGCCGCCGTGTGTGGACCACGCACGTCCTGTCGGAGCTCAGCTGTATGCACATTCGCGTCTGACATGCTCCATTCTGTCTGTCGAAACATTTTCTGGCCACTTTTTAACTTCCTGAAGCATCCTTTATATATGCATTTTGCTTATTAGGTGCCACTGTTCTACTGAATCGAAACTGTCGGAATAATTTGCAAAAAGGATGAAATTCTCTTCAGCCTACTCTGAAGGCAAAAAGCGTTTGGCGGACGGACTGATGCGGTCAGAGCTTAAGTAGCTTCGTAATAATCCAAGGCAAAGACAATCGATCCCTGAGGGTGCTTCTCGTGCCTCCCTTCAAACGATGGCAATTTCTCCCGCAGAAGCCCGCTGGTCACGTTCTGGTTACATCTTCAACTGCAAAACTATCTTTCACGCCTTACGCTATCTTTACCACGCAGCACTGGTAGTATATGACAGGACTGGATTATAGTTACACTTTTGTGGATCGTTTTACAGTGCAAGGACTTTCACATAAAATGCATCAAACCAGTCTCTGGACTGAAGACCACAACAACAACAACATTGCGGAAAGAGACCGATATCGAGAGGATCCTTAGTGGTGTGGGCAGGGATTATGTTGACCACTCGAACACCTCTTCATGAAACTGCGTCGGTAAATCGGCAGGGTTTAACTGCTGTCAGGTATCGCGATTAGGTCTTGGGATCGCATGTGCGGCTGTTGCGAAGTGCTGAGGGCCCTCGCTGTTTTAATTTTGGACACCATTGTGTGCTTGTACGTATGGAATTTGAAGAATATACGTCACTGTGTTGTGGTTAAAATCTTATATTTGTAATTTTCGGATTGCATTTATTGAAGTGAATTTTGCTATCGTATACGCTAGGTGGAAGTACAAGTTGAGTAATTTTGGGGATTTAATTATTTAAAATCACTACACGGAAATGACAGTTGTTTAGTCTTAGAAAGTTCTAGATAGTCTGTGGAAGTTGCAGATCATGAAAGTGTATGACGACTATCTCACTCAACTTTCTTCTGGTTAGTCAGTTTCTGCCCGTTATTTCACAGCTTGGCAGCTGTTTAGAAATAGCTATACTAATTATATTATTAATTATTATATAATATTATTAATTATCCTCGGAGTAAAGTGGAAGGACCGAGTGACCAACGAATCAGTGCTATCTAAAACTAACTGCAACAGTATTTCAGCTATCTTGAAGCACAGACGACTCCGCTGGCTGGGGCACGTCCACCGTATGGATCCTGGCAGATTACCACGTGAGGTGATGCTTGGAGAGATCTCTATAGCCAAAATACCTGTAGGACGTCCTGTATTGAGATCCAAGGACTCCTGTAAACGAGATATGGAGAGCTTTGAAATCCGCACAAACAGATGGGAGGCACGGGCTAGCATGAGACCAGAGTGGCGTGATGATATATCATCTGGAATGTCGAAGCACGATGAATGCTTGTTAGACAGATTAAGGCATAAAAAGCTTCGCAATGCTACCACTGCTCCCGCCTCAGCAGCCAGATACACTTGTGCCTTTGGCTTGACAAGTCATATGAAAAAATGCAACCCATAAACACACAGACACAGCAACAATCATCTACCAAGATGTCGTGGCCAACATATACAATATATATTATAATTAATGGCGTACACGCACACCGTTGAAAATAGTCTACAGGACCCAGAAGCAAAAAAGTCTCTGTAAACATAGGTCCGCAAACGAACCGTATGCGAGATAATTGCAACTTTGAGGCTACCAGCCATTCCTGAAGTGACATTGTGTAACACGGCATTTTATTGTGGTCTTTCTTTGCATTTTCGAGACGTGAAGTTGTAAATGGTATGGATGAGACAGTACAGTACAGTACAGTCAGAGTACCACTCATGTCAGTTGTTTGTGGAGCATCAGTTCTGTTGTCCGAGTGTTGGTGCTAACGTTGAACATTACAGCAACAAGGAGTATGCGGATATACATTTCATGTTATGGCAGGGCTAACGGCAATGCATAAGAGGCTGCAGGTTGTACCAAGAAGCTTACGCTGCTGGAAGGCACCCCAAGGGTCGAAAGTTTACAAGGGGCATCAACCGCCTCCGAGAGCAGATAAGCCTACCGGCAGCAGGTACGAATTACACCTGTGCCTGAAGATGTGGTGCGGGAAACAACCGAACTCTCCCAGTCACTCTTGACAAGGAGACATGCCACACAAATTCCTGGAATGAGCCACAGTACTGTTTGGAGAATAATACATCGTAATGCAATGTAACCATACTACTTCCAACGAGGCGCACTTTGATCCTAAACTAACGCTCTGTCGGTGAATGCAACAACAAGCTGCAGGCAAACCTACGTTTGACCGAACCGGGGTTCACTCGTGATGGCGTATTTATGATAATCCTTACCTTTGGAGTCATCTAGTCTCCAACCTACATGCTGTGCATGAGTCTCGCCATCAGCGACGTTTCTCATTGAATATGATCGTCTAACGGAGCCGTAAGTGTTACTAAAAAATTCAGTCTCGGAATTACCTTCGGTTTCCATTCAGTATCTTTTAGGACTGCATGAAGATGCTCCCTTAGAACAACGCCAGAGGATGCATGCTTTGCTGCTAAGGTGAGAAGATATCTGACGTACGGGTATGTCTAAAGATGGATTGGGCAAGGAGGACCTTAGCCGTGGCCTCTGGTAATTCCAATAATAGATATAGTAAGATGTGAATAGACAGAAGCATGCATTACAGGAAATTAAATGATCGTAAAGCATTGTTGGCCGGGAGACCCCACGAGGGGTGAAACTTCCTGGCAGATTAAAACTGTGTGCCGGACCGAGACTCGAACTCGGGACCTTTGCCTTTCGCGGGCAAGTGCTCTACCAACTGAGCTACCCAAGCACGACTCACGCTCCGTCCTCACAGCTTTAAGCTTTACTTCTGCCAGTACCTCGTCTCCTACCTTCCAAACTTTACAGAAGCTCTCCTGCGAACCTTGCAGAACTAGCACTCCCGGAAGAAAGGATATTGCGGAGACAGCCATGGGGGATGTTTCTAGAATGAGATTTTCACTCTGCAGCGGAGTGTGCGCTGATATGAAGCTTCCTGGCAGATTAAAACTGTGTGCCGGACCGAGACTGGAATTCGGGAGGGGTGTTCGGCCGCCGAAGTCCTTTTTAGCTAACGCCACTTCGGCGACTTGCGAGTCAATGATGATGAAATGATGATCAAAGACACACAACACTCAGTCATCTCGAGGCAGAGAAAATCCCTGCCCCCCCCCCCCCGGGATTCGAACACGGGACCCCTTGTGCGAGAAGCAAGAACGCTACGGTAAGACCACGAGCTGCGGACCTGTATTAAAAGTTAAAAGAGAGGACTGGAAGCGACATTGTCAACGATCTGCATAAGCAGAAAACCTTTCAGGAAGAAGAAGAAGAATCAGTAGGTGGAACATGTACGACTTATATTTTTTGGAGAGTTGCCGCACTTATCGAATTTTCCTCACGATGTTGACGATAGCCAATGCAATTCTTCAATCATTGCTCTGATGTGGTGCAGTATAAAGCCATCCTTGAGTTACAGAAAGTAATCAGTAGGTGACATAATATTAGATTGTTAACAGTAATTTTTGTTGACAGTAATTTTCGCTAGACTTACATTTTTCATTTTTGGAGAGTTGCTTGCGTGTCCAAAATAAAAAAAAAAAAAAGCATTGAAACAGTAGTTATGATGGTTCAGCATCAAATAATCAGCCGTGAGTATCTGCTCCCAATTTTGTTTATCAATCTGGAGTCCTAACCAGGCAGCTCTGTTAGATGAGATAAAGAAGACCCAAGGAAAAGCGGTGCATTTCGTCACTGGTCCGTTTAGTCGGCGAGAGACCGTTACAGAGATGGTCAACAAACTTCAGTGGCAGACGTTAGAAAAGAGGCGTTGGCCGTCAGGGAGGCGTTTAATACTGCAACTTCAGGTGAGCACTTTCCGGGAAGAGTCGGACAATATATTACTGCCTCCCACACGTATCTCACGAAATGGCCACTACAAGAAAATCGGAGAAATCAGAGCTACTACATAGGCTTACTAACAATCATTCTTTCCAAGCGCTACACTACAACAATCCAAGAGTCAGATTCACTGTCGTGAGCTGCATTACAAAAAAATGAAAAGGTTTACAGAAATAGCATTCATATTGCAACATAACTAGAACGTCAAACAGATCATTCGCTTATTTACCTTTTTACAAAAATCTTTGTTGGAACATAAGATGGAGTCAGTTCCTACGTTTGTGACAAGTATCACATCTCAGATGTTGCTATTTTATGTTATACCAGAATAAAAGCTTCCTCGAATCTGATTTTGAATCTATGATGTGCTGTAAATTTACTGATATTATCACACTTTGAAATATTTTTCACAGAAGAAATTTCAGTCTTTTTTTTACATAAGTAACATCTTTGTATCACATTGTCAATTAATCAAGTTGATTTTAACCCTTTTCTGACAAATAATAAAACCATCATTTTGCCTTCCGTATAACAGTATCCATCATAAGCTCAGAGGGCGATGGAGGATACACTGCAAAAGGAGAAAATGAACTCTCATTTGCATAACGTGTGTAGTACGATTCTTTCACAGTTGATCCATACTAAACTACCGTTATGCAAGATGTCCTGTTTAGTTCTAAACGCGTTTGTTCCTACGCACACGGAGAAGAAGTTAGTGGTGCTCACGTTGTTTCTACGAGAAATGTGACTTTTTTTTCCTGTGACAACCTGCAGGTAGATGGGTCGAGATACCACGCGCTGATTTTGCTCGCTCCGTATTTGACAACAGAAAGTACGCGAGGATTTTAAGTTTGCAGGCAGGTGCGTGGGCACCACATGCAGTTGGCTTCCAAGGTCGTCAATAGAAAGCTCAAGTAACGTAAGCGAACCCTACAGCAGGTCTCACACAGACGCACCTCCCGATATCTAGACATACGTGCCGCCACCATATCCATTACGCGATGTAGTTGGAAATTTTTCGATCGAATAAGCACTCTTCGCATTAGAAACACATGTAGCAATCGTCCTAAGCAGCTCAGGATTACATAAACACAACACACATCTATCATAGTTACAGCTTTTAGCATGGATGTTACATACTTTGCATCCTATGCGAGAACTTGAAGAATCTTGTTCAAAGTGGTTTTATGTAATACAAATAAGTTATATAAAACTGCAACCAGTCACTATTTTGAATAATTATGTTTTATTCGATGAACCGGTTTTCGAACCTTTTCAGGTTCATCTTCAGATGGTTTCTGGAAGTTACATCATTGTTTCTAGCATAATTCTGGGTGCTGGCTCTATGACAAAAAAAAAGGAACACGCTTTAATATATCGCCATGGCTATTGCTTATCTGTCGTTATGGATGTAAATTTAGTTTTTTACTTACTGCGACATTATGTTAGTGTCCATCTGTCTGCCTCCATTTTGATGTCCAGTTGTTATATCACTACACACACTTTCACAAAAACTGCATTAATTTACACTCTGACAGCGAGAGTTTGCCACCCCCCAGCATGCACCTTACAACTGTTGCTTGTAACAAAGATCTTGACAAAAAGATATGGCATAAGCCTACTTTGCACGGGGATGTAATTTGTTCTCTTTTTTTTACATGTATTTAAGTCGATATAAGGGCAAATATTTTAATCAGACAGGCGATAACATGAGAGCACAAAATAAAGAAATAAATAAATAAATGACTACAAGGACAAACTTCAGGTGATCTGATGTCTTATTTCTACTTGTATATTAACGTATAATACAGGCAGATTATAGCAAATAATTTAATCATGAGTGGCATTAACATGAATGCCCAGGAATCAATAATATAGAGTTATTGTATTGCAATGAGATACAGCTGTTAGTATGGCTAGGACCTTTACAGTTAAATTCAAGATTTTTAAATCAATAACAAACCTTCAAATGAACTGTTGATTTATTTCTGTTGTTACATAAACATGATCTGGGATATTAGCAAGAGTAGATTCTGTTTATTTTAGCTAAAGGTACATGTATAAAAGTTATAGTGTTTGTAACGGACTAAAGTTGTTTGTATGACCGTATACTGTATATTTAAAGACCAAGAATTAACGTTCAAGTGAACTGTTGACTTATTTTTGTTCTTACATTAAAGTAATCTGGAATACTGGTAAAAGCAGGTTCCGTTTGATCTAGCTAGAAGTACTATGTATAAAAGTACTAATTTATGTTAAGAGTAGAGGATTTTACCATTTAGAAATATAGTACAGGTTTTATTCTGTGGTAGGGTATTACATTGACGCCAGTGTAGATAAGGATGTAAAGAGAGGGATCGGGGAGCGTCGTTAGGGAGGGGGGAGATGGGGAGGCGGTGTAGGGTTGGTTGAGTGGTTACTTGTTTTGAACTAGTAGATCTTCAGAGTTCTGAAGGAAAAATTTGTTTCTCACTTCAATTTGGTCATTGAATGCGAGGTTCATTCAAGTTCTAAGGCCTCTGAATTTTTTTCTCCGGACTGGAAAGAGATAGAAACATGCGCATTGTTTTAAAATGAGGCCGCGTTCATTGTCAATACGTCCCAGAGATGGCAGCACCGTACGGCAGATGGAATTTTGCCGCCAGCGGCGAGAATGAGAACTGTTTTA
This sequence comes from Schistocerca gregaria, assembly GCF_023897955.1. Lineage (NCBI taxonomy): Eukaryota > Metazoa > Arthropoda > Insecta > Orthoptera > Acrididae > Schistocerca > Schistocerca gregaria. The sequence continues at coordinate 488,671,361 of NC_064927.1, forward strand.
AATACTTAAAGTGGCGACGTTTTCCCTACTTGAAGAGCATGCAATCATTCGTTTTCTGAATTTTCGTGGTGTGAAACCAATTGAAATTCATCGACAGTTGAAAGAGACATGTGGTGATGGAGTTATGGATGTGTCGAAAGTGCGTTCGTGGGTGCGACAGTTTAATGAAGGCAGAAACAACCTCGGGCTCGCACAAGCCAGTCTGACGACATGATCGAGAAAGTGGAGAGAATTGTTTTGGGGGATCACCGAATGACAGTTGAACAGATCGCCTCCAGAGTTGGGATTTCTGTGGGTTCTGTGCACACAATCCTGCATGACGACCTGAAAATGCGAAAAGTGTCATCCAGGTGGGTGCCACGAATGCCGACAGATGACCACACGGCTGCCCGTGTGGCATGTTGCCAAGCAATGCTGACGCGCAACAACAGCACGAATGGGACCTTTTTTTCGTCGGTTGTGACAGTGGATGAGACGTGGATGCCATTTTTCAATCCAGAAACAAACCGCCAGTCAGCTCAATGGAAGCACACAGATTCACAGCCACCAAAAAAATTTCGGGTAACCGCCAGTGCTGAAAAAATGATGGTGTCCATGTTCTGGGACAGCGAGGGCATAATCCTTACCCATTGCATTCCAAAGGGCACTACGGTAACAGGTGCATCCTACGGAAATGTTTTGAAGAACAAATTCCTTCCTGCACTGCAACAAAAACGTCCGGGAAGGGCTGCGTGTGTACTGTTTCACCAAGACAACGCACCCGCACATCGCGCTAACGTTACGCAACAGTTTCTTCGTGATAACAACTTTGAAGCGATTCCTCATGCTCCCTACTCACCTTACCTGGCTCCTAGTGACTTTTGGCTTTTTCCAACAATGAAAGACACTTTCTGTGGCCGCACATTCACCAGCCGTGCTGCTATTGCCTCAGCGATTTTCCAGTGGTCAAAACAGACTCCTAAAGAAGCCTTCGCCGCTGCCATGGAATCGTGGCGTCAGCGTTGTGAAAAATGTGTACTTCTGCAGGGCGATTACGTCGAGAAGTAACGCCAGTTTCGTCGATTTCGAGTGAGTAATTAATTAGAAAAAAAATCGGAGGCCTTAGAACTTGAATGCACCTCGTAGGTAGTCAGGTGCTGTATTTGTGTAGCTAAATATTTCAATTTCTTCAAGAAGGTCAAGTATCGTGCCTTTGTTGTCAAAATGAAGTATTTGGATATTTTGTTCTATGTTGTTTGCAGAATGATTGTGTTGGGCAAGATGTGAGGCAAAGCTGTATTTATTCAGGTTGTTAAGATGGAGTGCATGTATGTTTCTTGTAAATCTTGTTGTGAAGCTTCTACCAGTTTGTCAATGTAGAAGCTTGGACATGAGTTGCAAATGTGCTTGTGTACACCTGACTTTTGATACTGTTGTATAGTGGTTTTTGTGCTGTGTATGATTTTATTTTATATTTTGTTGTAGGTGAAGAAGTTTATTTTTATGTTATATGTCTTTAAGAGGTTGGCAATTTGGTGAGAAACCTTCCCTAGGAAAGGCGGGTTTATAAATTTGGTCTTCTTGTTTGTGAGTGATTGTTCAGAAGTTGGTTGATATAACTTTGCTGTATGGATTAGTTTGTCTACTACTGCAGGGTTGTACCCATTGCTGGAGGCGATTGATGTAATAATTTCTGTTTCTTTTTGTCTTTCACTTGTGTCCATTGGGATTTTAAGCATGGAATAAAACATAATTATACAAAATAGTGATTGGTTCCAATTTTATATAACTTATTTACATTCAAGTAACAGTGACAGTTCTAAAATATCCGTAATAGGTAAACATAATCTGTTTTATGTAAGTCTTTCTGTTTTGTTACACACGCGAATACCTGGGGAGCATAGAAACTATTTTACAAGCTGCATGAACACACGAAGAAGCAAAGAGCCTAATTATACCTTTATTGGAAATTTACGGCTTCACAGTTTTGATATAAATAAATTCGAATTCGGTTGGTAGATACATTATCTCACGATTTTCTATTTTTTTGACAGCTATCGATCTCACTGCTAATAGAAGTGTTCGAAATTGAGATTGGAAAAAGCGATACTGAACAGCGTGAGGGACAGAAAGAGGAATACTGAAATGTTTTTCCTTGCAAGACTCAAATTTCTCTGGTCAAAAAAATGGTTCAAATGGCTCTGAGCACTATGGGACTTAACTGCTGAGGTCATCAGTCCCCTAGAACTTAGAACTACTTAAACCTAACTAACCTAAGGACATCACACACGCCCATGCCCGAGGCAGGATTCGAACCTGCGACCGTAGCGGTCGCGCGAATCCAGACTGTAGCGCCTAGAACCGCTCGGCCACTCCGGCCGGCTTCTCTGGTCATTTCGCTCCTATGCAGGTTGGTGTCAACAAACTTATATCACTTCCATTCTAATTAGCGAGTTTCTGTCAATCTCTTCTAACTGTAAATACATTATCTCTTAGTTTCCTGACAGTTATCAGTCTCAGAGTTAATGGAACTGCTGACGATGAAGAAGAAATTATACTGATCGAGCTCACAGCTGATGAAACTGTGGATTATGAAGAAGATTTGCGAGAAGTAGTAGTAGTAACTTGTTTTCTGGTTCATCTCTACATTACCTCTGTTATACAGTACTGTGATGTGAATGATGCACAGAAGCAGCAGTATTAGGAATCATTTATAAACAGACTAAGCGAGTTCCCGGCTTCGCCGGGGTATGTATTTATTCCACTCTTATATTACCCATCCCCACCTTCTTCCCTCTCTATGATCGTCTCCTCTATCCTTGTCCACCTCTTTCATCCATTCTCTGTTCACCTCCTCTTTTCCCTCTCTCTGTCCATCTTCTCCTCCTGCTCCTTTTGTCCATCTGCTCCTCCTCCATCTCTCTATTCACCTGCTCCTCCCCTGTCTCTCCCTCTATCTCCTCCTCCCGCCTTTCTCTGTATATCTGCTCGTCGCCCCTCCAAGTCCTTCTCCTCCTACCACCTCTCTCCATCTGTGTGCTCCTCCCCCTCTTTCTGTTTATACCCCTCTCTTCCCTTTCTCTATCCGTCTCCTCATCCCCCTCTTTCTGTCCATACCCTTCTCTCTCGTTTCTTTATCCATCTCCTCTCCCCCTATCAGTGTCCATGTCCTCCTTCCCCTTTTCTTTATCCCCCTCTAACCTCTCCCATCATCAGCCCATAATCATCCCCACCCAAGAGGAAGTTGGTGTTCTTACCCACATAATATTTATTTTCAGATAGTAATGTGTCTACCAAAATTAGTCGAAATCGATACAGGAGTTTAGGAAGAGCTTTTTACCTGTGGCTTTGCCTAGGTATGCACATGTCACATATATTTCACCTATATTCAACATATTTCACACATATTTCACGTGCATCTTACGCAAACTTCGCCCTGTGTGTATGAAGCCATATCACCCGAAGTATGACTCGTCCAGTGATACACACTGAAGTGCCAAAGAAACTGGTATAGACATGCGTTTTCAAATACAGAGATATGTAAACAAGCAGAATACGGCGCTGCGGTCGGCAAAGCCTATATAAGACAAGTGTCTGGCGCAGTTGTTAACTCAGTTACGGTCACTACAATGACAGGTTATCAAGATTTGAGTGAGTCTGAACGTAGCGTTATAGTCGGCGCGAGCGATGGCACACGGCATTTCCGAGGAAGCGATGAAATGGGGATTTTCCAGTTTGACCACGTCACGAGTGTAACGTGAATGTCAGGAATCCGGTAAAACATGAAATCTCCAACGTCGGTGCGGCCGGAGAAAGATTCTACAAGAACGGGACCAACAACGACTGAAGAGAATCGTTTAACGGTACAAAACCTTCCGCAAACTGCTGCAGATTTCAAAGCTGGGCCACGAACGAATGTCAGCGTGTGAACCATTCAACGATGCATTATAGATATGGGCTTTCGGAGCCGATGGACCCTCGTGTGACCTTGATGCCTCTCCTAGGCCCGTCAACACCGACATTGGACCGTTGATGATTGGTTGGACAAGTCTCGTTTCAAATTGTGTCGAGAGGATCGACGTGTACGGGTATGGGGAAAACCTCATGAATCCATGGACAGCAGGTGACAGTTCAAGCTGATGGAGTCTACGTAATGGTGTGGGGCGTGTGCAGTTGGAGTGATATGGGACCCTTGATACTCTAGATACGACGCTGTCAGGTGACAGGTACGTAAGTATCCTGTCTGATTACCTGCATCCATTCATATCCATTATGCATTCCGACAGAGTTTGGCAATTACAGCAGCACAATTCGACACCCCACACAACCACATCAGTGATGAGTGGTCTTGGAATTTTCAGCTCACACTGAAATTCCCTGCTTATGGAACTCCCTTCTTGTTGTTCTGGTGCTTCGAAATTGCGACATTCAATTCTGCAGTGATTTGCAACTGTCGTCCTCTTATTTTTCGTCCGAATCTCCTTCAATGACCGTCTGTCATGATCAGTGACACACGCTTTCGCCCGCGTTGTGACTTCGCGCTAATGTTTCCCTGCGTTACCTGTCTTCGGTATAAATCTGTTACGGTGGCTTCGCCCAAATTCTTCCGCAGCCTGGTTTGCGGGTGGACCCACCGTACGGGCACCAACAATTTTCCTACGTTCAGATTCACTGAGCGCCTACGTAACGCACTGACAACTGCAGAGAAAACTGTTCAGAGCACGGCTGACACGATCTATTGAAGACATTGCTCAGATGCCGTTCATGGTCAAATACAACAGCACAATCAAACATGTGCACTTATTTCAACAAGGACTTTTCGCGGTTTTTCCATATTTTTGTCCAGCTCCTGTACCTACGGTAACAAGCTATATGTGAGTCCAAGAAAATTGCAACATGACACATTTCGTCCCAGATAGTAGAAATTTCTTTGATGAGGTCTGTTAGCCATTTATTACCAAAGGTAAGTCACTGATTAGACCACGACAAAATGAATTGAGTCTGGCTTACATTAAATCATAATATTAATTCTACGATAAATATGATGTTGTAGTAAGACTTAAAATACAATCACAGGTGCCATAAGGAGAAGACATGGCAAGATTGGGGGGAGGGGGGAGGGAGGAATCTGAAATACAGTGTTTTAATTCATTTACTGAATGGGTAACCACCAATTCTCTGCGATATGATGAGTTTTTTCTGTCACCTATAAAATTTAATTTATGTGACATGAAATAGCTCGAAACTGACCATCTAATTTATAACAAAAATGACAATTTGAGTCATACCACCATCACCCTCCCCCATTACTACTGGAAAGAGTTCTACAGACACACATGCGTACAACACTGGTGCTGCTGAAACTTCCTGGCAGATTAAAACTGTGTGCCGGACCGAGACTCGAACTCGGGACCTTTGCCTTTCGCGTTCAATTGCTCTACCAACTGAGCTACCCAAGCACGACTCAAGCCCCATCGTCACAGCTTTACTTCTGCCAGTACCTCGTCTCCTACCTTCCAAACTTCACAGAAACTCTCTTGCGAAACTTGCAGAACGAGCACTCCTGGAAACAAGGATATTGCAGACACATGTCTTATCTACAGCCTGGGGGATGTTTCCAGAATGAGATTTTCACTCTGCAGCGGAGTGTGCGCTGACACGAAACTTCCTGGCAGAAGGTAGGAGACGAGGCACTGGCAGAAGTAAAGCTGTGAGGACGGGGCGTCAGCCGTGCTTGGGTAGCTCAGATGGTAGGCGGCACGCTTGGTCAGCTTGCTTGGTCAGAGGGTTAGCTGCCTTCTGTAATAAAAAAAATTGAGTGAACGGGCCAACAAAGATCCTGAACGCGTGTCATCGGACGTCCGCCCCGAACAAATACGACGAACAATATAGAACGAAATCAAAATGAGATCTAAAAAAAAAAAAAAAGATGGTAGAGCACTTCCCCGCGAAAGGCAAAGGTCCCGAGTTCGAGTCTCGGTCCGGCATACAGTTTTAATCTGCCAGGAAGTTTCATATCAGCGCACACTCCGATGCAGAGTGAAAATCTCACACTGGTGTTGCTGTTAGTGTCCTAGCAAAATATCTACAGGGTAAGTGATTTTTACTCCTAATGACAATGGCAGAGATAGCCGTCCAAAGGTTGAGTATTGTATCCAAACTGATGCGGTTTGAAAACCGAGAAAATTTTTCTCAATCTTAACGATAGCTACTATCTCCACGTATACTGAAATACTGTCTGTTCATACACCAAACATTTTCAGTATCATCTTATGTCTTCATTATTAGTCGTTTTGGACTGTATAGAGTGTCCTTATTTCGAGTGTTATGGCGGTGAATTTTATCTCTCTTGCTGCAAATTACGGTTCAGTTTCGCATGTGACGCAGAGTAACAGTGGAAACACATTGGCTGAAAACACTCAAGATACGTATCTTTTTCTTTTTTTCTCTTTAATGAAGATGGGATGGCAATAAAACTATACTCTGGCTGAACACGCATCGGTAGACCGACCGACCGCCGTGTCATCCTCACCCTACAGGCATCAGTGGCTGTGGATATGGAGGGGCATGTAGTCAGCACACCACACTCCCGGCAGTTGTCAGTTTTTGTGACTGCAGTTGCGACTTCTCAGTCAAGTAGCTCTTCAATTGCCTCACAAGGGCTGAGTACATCCCGCTTGCCAACTGTGATAGGCCAGGACCGTCGCCCATCCGAGCGCTAGCCAAGCTCGACAGTGCTCAACTTTGGTGATCTGAAGGGGTCCGGAGTTACCACTGTGGCAAGGCGTTGGCTCGTTTCCAATGGGCCGTTAAAAAGACTCAATGATCCTCACTGCCTTTTTGTGTAGCAATATCATGTTCGTGCAACTGCAAAGTGCCCCAATGTCTGTAGCTCATAGCTGACATTCCTGTAAAATAATACGTAAGTACTGTACTCTTCAGTTAATAGCGAGCAAGTTGGCGCAGTGGGAAGGCACTGGGCTCCTACTTTAGGGATGGCTGCAATTAAACTAAACTCCGCCCGAACATGCCATGATGGTCCAACAGTACCGACCGGCCGCCGTGTCACCCTCAACCCACAGGCGTCACTGGATGCGGAGATGGAGGGGCATCTGGTCAGCGCACCGCTCTCCCGGCCGTTTTGTCAGTTTACGAGACCGGAGGTGCTACTTCTCAATCAAGTAGCTCCTCGGTGTGCCTCACAAGGGCTGAGTGCACCCCGCTTGGCAACAGTGCTCGGCCGACCGGGTGGTCACCCATCCAAGCGCTAGCCCAGCCCGACAGCGCTTAACTTCGGTGATCTCACGGGAACCGGTGTTACCACTGTTGCAAGGCCGCTGGTTGTATTCTACAGATGGCAGCAGGCCAAAAATCCAGGGTTATATTTTCCCTAAACCGCTTAGGGCATTTTCTGTATGGCTCTAGTGAATGAGCATGGCTGGTTTATCTTAGCTTGTACTCCGCCTCGAATGGCTTCGCCATCTACGAGGAGGTGAAGCCTAACGTTCGTCCTTTTCCTCTGTTATAAAAGGTTTTAGTTTTCTGAGGAGACTGGGAAATCATGAAAGCTTGGCAAACACAAGTACGGTGTGCACTTCCCAAATCAATTTCCAGACGATGACGAAGACCGTAAGTTTAACAGGTCCTGTGTCATCCAGAGCTCCAGTGTCACAGAGTTTACATGTCGCCCTCTGCTTTATGTCTTCGTTTATTTTCGTCTTATTCGCACTAAACCCGCCTCTGGGCAGAAGTTAGTCGACTTGGAGGAATGCAGGTTCGGATCTTGGCATTGGAAAATTGTCGCTGCCAGTATTTGGCCGAAAAGGAGAGGAGACGTAGTGACTTTAAAGGGCCCCATACCTGACATCTAAATTTATGACTCGGACAACGTTCCTAGGGCAGGACGTTGTCACAGAAATAAATTAAAACAGTTCTAATCCCCCAGTTCCGACCAGTGGTTTTGGGGTGTTTCCCTTGGCTGTCAGGTACGTGTCGGAACTAGTAAGCCCTTCCCATTTATTCCCAATTGCGAAACCTCTCTGACTTACCGTCAGCTCTTCTGGTAATTGGCTGAATAGAACTACTATTCTTTAATGAACTAGGTCTCAAACAGTCCGCTCCACACCTTATAGTACAGAATAAAAAGTTAGAAGAGAAAAAAAATGTACACGCACTCATCAAGTCATCCACACGACACAGAAATACAATTGAGTCTAACAGGCTGGAGCAAGGCAACAGCAGACCACTTCCACTAGGACTTGCCTAGAGCGGATGCATGATTCCAGCGGCTGCTCCCCTGAGCTCGGTTCCTGTGTACGCGACATTTATTAATTTACTATTCACGTTACGCGACTTCGTTAGCAAATCTCCTAGGATATGTGCTTGTTATACATCTACATCGAACACCGTATGAGGGGCTTACTTTTGGTACCACTACTTGATCCTCCCTACCCTGTTACACTCGCGGATGGCGCGTGGCAAGAATTATTGCCGCCAAGCCTCAGTATTAGCTCTAATTTCTTGTATTTTCTAGTTGTGGTCATTTCGCGAGATTTATGTGGGAGTAGGTGTATGTTGTCTGACTCTGCCCAGAAAGTATTCTCTCGAAATTTCAGTATTAAACCCCACCGCGATGCACAACACCTCTCTTGTGTTGTCTGCCCCTGGCGTTTGTCAAGCAACTCTGTAGCGCTCTCGCGCCGACTAAACTATCTCGTGACGAAACGCGCCGCTCTCCTATTGGTCCTACCTGGTAAGGATCCTGTATCCATGAACAGTACTCAAGAATCAATTAAACAAGCGCCTTTCAAGCCACTTCCTTCGTGAATGAGCTACATTTCCTTAAGATTCTTCCTATGAACCTATTTTTGCAACTATGTGCTTTGTGTGGTCATTCCAGTTAAAGTCGCTCTGGAGAATTACTCGCAGATATTTTACGGTAGACAGTGTTTCCAGCAGTTTGTCATTAATCGTGTAGTTGTACAGTAGTGGATTTCTTTTCCTATATATGCGCAATATGTTACATTTATTCACGTTCAGGGTCAACTGTCAAAGCATGCGCCATAGAGTGGACGTGGGGTTCTATGTGCTACAGTCTGGAACCGAGCGACCGCTACGGTCGCAGACTCTAATCCTGCCTCGGACATGGATGTGTGTGATGTCCTTAGGTAGGCGACTGATGATCTCAGAAGTTAAGTAGCATAGTGCTCAGAGCCATTTTTGAGCATGCACCATTCATCAGCCCTCTGGCGGTCATTCTGCAATTGGAGACTACCTTCTGTCGTTCCTAATTCGTTACAGACAACAGAAATATCTGCGAACAGACTGAAAGAGCTTCCGCCGCTTTGCATTAGATGATTTACATACATAGTAAACAGCAAATGTCCTACTGGAGTACTCAGGAAATTATCTTTACATCTGTCGATTTCTTCCGTTAATGGCGGGTTGTTGAGTTCTGTCTGCAAGGAATTCTTGAATCCATTCGCAATTTGGTCCGATACTTGGTCAGCTCTTATTAGTTCACTAATCGACTGTGCGGGGCAATGCCTTTCTGAAAGTCGAGGAACACGGTATCAACGTGAGCGTCGTAGTCTACAACGCTATGGATCTCATGGAGGAAAGAGTGAGCTGAGTTTCGCATGTCACTTCTTGCAGATATGTCTGAATGTCACCCTTTCCAGTAGAGAACAGTGTTATATCATCTGCAATGTGCGGGATGTATCCAGTTTAGCTTAGGGCTTAAAAAAAAATAAAAAGCCAGAGGCGCTGGAATAGATCATGGAGGCACATCCTCTGACAACTGAAGTTTGTATGAGACATTGGAGGTACAGGGAAGTGGTGGGGTTCGGTTGAGCTGTTAGAGAACATAAAAAATTAACGTTTTTTTAACACCATTTTTAGTTTACTGCAAAACGTAAATAACTCTCGAGGATGGCAAATAAGAAACAAATATTTAGTGACATAGCGAGGCTTGCTCATCATAGCAGTATGCAAAAGTGATTACAAGAATCATTGAAATCTAAGATAATATGATGAGACGATGGCGGAGACCCGCACCGCCGACTAGGCAAGGTTTTAGCTGAGGTGGTTTGCCGCCATTGCCTTCCTCCGACAGTAATGGGGATAAATGATGTTGATGAAGACGACAAAACACCCACTCATTTCGACCCTGCCGGGAATCGAACCTGGGACCCCGTGCGCAGGAAGCGAGAACGCCATCGCAAGACTACGAACTCGTAACTTGAAAGAATAAAGCCCAAAGATGAAAAGGATAGTAACCACAATACTAAAAATGAGACGATTAATTTATCCCGGGCAAGGCCTCGGATTAAAAACAATTCAAAGAGAGTGTACAAGATTCATAAGAACCTCAAAGCCAACGGAACCAGAAGGCTAAATAAAAATCACACTCTACAAGAGACCCAAAATACACCTGTAAGTTACCCTAGTTACTCGTGCCCACAGGCCATTCCAAGTTCCAGAATGACAAGAAACGGAAGTGTTAGTAAGACTAATTTACCCCCAAACTACTTTATTACCCAGATGCATGCGCATCATCTCCCATAAATGCAGCTTGTTTCCCTAAATACTGCAGTATGAACAGTCCGAAATAATCTTAGCCCGCGTACTCAATAGCAGACGTGATGACACACAGACAAGTCAGTTACGGATGTGTAGTAGCAACCTTACACGGAGTTACGGCCCCTGTACGCCTTCCAGTACTAACGTATGTTCTTTCTTGCAGCCGAGCGGTCTAGGACGCCTTGTCACGGTCCGAACGGCTCGCTCCGTCGGAGGTTCGAGTCTTCCCTCGGGCACGGGTGGGTGGGTGTTGTCATCAGCATACGTTAGTTTAAGTAGTGCGTAAGCTTAGGGACCGATGACTTCAGCAGTTTGGTCGGTTCAGTTGGACCAGAGGATGCAGTCCATTCTATGGAAACACAGTCGTCACCATTATGGAGCCACCACCAGCTTGCACAGTGCCTTGCTGACAACTCGGTCCATGACATCGTGGCGTCACCGCCACACTCGACCCCTATCAACAGATCTTACCAAATGAAATCTGGACTCATCTGAGCAGGCAACGGTTTTCCAGTCGTCCAACCTATATGATGACGGGCCCAGGAGAGGCGCTGCAGGCGATGTAGTAATGTTAGTAAAGGCCCTCGCGTCGACCATCTACTGCCGTAGCTCATTCACGCCAAATTCCGCCGTACTGGCCCAGCGGATACGTTCATCATACGTCCCATTTCGATTTCTGTGGTTATTTTACGCTGTGTTGCTTGTCTTTTAGCACTGAAAACACTTCGCAAACGTCGCTGCTCTCGGTCGTTAAGTGAAGGCCGTCGCCGCCCATGTGTTGTCCGTGGTAAGAGGCTTGGGTATTCTCGGAACACTCTTGACACTATGGATTCCGGAATATTGAATTCCCTAACGATTTCCGAAATGGAATTCCCCATGCGTCTAGCTCCAAGTACTATCCCGTGTTCAGAGTCTGTTAATTTCCGTCGTGCACTCATAATCACGTAGGAAACCTTTTCAAGCGAATCACCTGAGTACACATGACGGCCCCGCCAGTGCACTGGCCTTTTATACCTTGTGTACGCGATACTTCCGCCATCCGTATACGCGCACTAATGTACCCCACGGTTTTTTGCCGCCTCAATGTATTCCCCGCTCTTTTGGCTACAAAACCGATTTTTCGACATAATATCCGTTCAGTGGGGTGGCCTTACGCCACTTCACTCGGACGGCCAGTATACCCGCATGTTATCACTCTACTGGTCGACGTTGGAGTCAACCTCTTGCTGTATATAGATCCAAACAGACGGAAGTCGAAAGGTGCGATATCGGGGCTGTACGCGAGGAACACACATTTTTGAATATCCCAATTGATGGACGAGTGTGTCAACACTACAAGCAGAGACCTCCAGTTGTGCAGCGAGATGTTTCCTTGTGATCCATCGATCACCTCGACGAGAGCGTCAGTGCGTTCCAACACTGCAGGAGTCTCAGCTGTGTACAGCCGTCCGACTTGCAGGAGATCGGACAGGTTTGCGCGACCTCGTTGCGATGACCACTGAAGCCTCGCCCAACGGATCACCGCGCTTTTGCTCACTGTCAGGTCTCCGTAGACATTCTGCAAGCGCCTATGCGATGTTCTGGTTTGCCTACAAAAGAAACTCAATGACAGGTCTCGGCTTGAAATACACCTACTTCACGGACACCATTTTGAAGGCTACGTAAAGTGTCAGCACCTAATGGAACTTCATGAAACTGTGGGGACTGAAGAAGGGACACGAGGTGCGACTATAAAATAATGCGACTAATGTGAAAAAAAATGTTGCTTGCCGTTTTAGTGAAGTTCAGTGTTGTCTCCTTCCAAGTAGTTTACTTTTGATCGCACACACTTTTTCCAGCGGTTCTACCATTGAATGTAACATTTCTGGAACTCATCTTCTGTAATATCCTCCAAGACCCTCGTCACAGCTTTTTGGACATCTTGTGTTGTTTGAAAATGGTGTCCCTTCACATCCGTTTTGACTCTTGGAAATAGAAAAAAGTCGCACGGAGCGATATCTGGTGAATAAGGTGGCTGTGGTAGTACTGAAATTTGTTTTGAGGTTAACAATTGCTGTACTGACAGAGCAGTATGGGATGGCGCATTATCGTGATGCAGAATCCAATTATCAGCAATGATGGCAAGGACACAAAGAACTCTTTTACGAAGTCTTTCTAAAAATTTTTTTTAGTAATATTGGTTAACTGTTTGTCCAGGAGGCACCCACTCTTTATTAACAATTCTCTTGGAATCAAAGAAGCACACAAGCATGCATTTCACTTTTGACTTTAATATGCGAGCTTTTTTTGGTCTGGGTGATCCCTTTGAACACTATTGCGAACTTCGGCGTTTTGCCTCTGGATCGCACTGAAAAAACCAACTTTCATCACCAGTGATAACACTGCTCACCAGTACTGGATTCCGTTTGCTCTAATAGATCGGCTGCCAAATTTTTCGTGTTTCTCACTGTTGTGGTTTGAGATTTTTGGGGACCATTTCTGCACAAATCTTTCTCATACCAAGATCTTCAGTTATTATTAGACGAACCGTTTCTCGATTGATGTTCAGTTCTTCTGCAATCATTTTCACGGATAATCTTCGATCAGATCGTATGAGTTCACACACTCTGGACAAGTTGACATCCGTCTGTGAGTTTGATGGTCGTCCAATGCGGTCTTCATCTTCAACATTCGTTCTGCCTTCACTAAACATTTTATGCCAACAAAAAACTTGAGCTCTTGACATAACCAGCACCCCTTATGAAGCTTATCGCATGTTGTCGTCGCGTTTTCACCCAATTTAACGCAAAAATAAATGTCATACTGTTGCGCAACATTATGCTGTTCCATTTCCGTGATGAGAGACACAAACATTTGTTAACTTATTACAGCACAACTCACGACTGAGCAGTTGCACCGATGTGCCACTTGGACTAAAAGCAGCTTATAGACCAAGGTCAAAGATATTGTGCCTACACAAGTCTGCAAGGTTGCCACATCTTGCAAAGAAAATCAGCCTCATTACTTTATTGTCAAACCTCGTATTCCACTATGTTCTGCAACAAGTTCCGTATTTTTTATCTGAATTTGGCCGAGAAAAAATGTGTTGGATTACTGATTGAACGCCCGTCGTACATCTACATCTACATTTATACTCCGCAAGCCACCCAACGTTGTGTGGCGGAGGTTACTTTACGTGCCACAGTCATTACCTCCCCTTTCCTGTTCCAGTCGCGTATGGTTCGCGGGAAGAACGACTGTCTGAAAGCATCCGTACGCGATCGAATCTCTCTAATTTTACATTCGTGATCTCCTCGGGAGCTATAAGTAGGGGGAAGCAATATATTCGATACCTCATCCAGAAACGCACCCTCTCGAAACATGGCGAGCAAGATACACCGCGATCTTCTCTATCTCCTCCGTCAACCCGATCTGGTACGGATCCCACACTGATGAGTAATACTCAAGTATAGGTCGAACTAGTGTTTTGTAAGCCACCTCCTTTGTGGATGGACTACATTTTCTAAGGACTCTCCCAATGAATCTCAACCAGGTACCCGCCTTAACAACAATTAATTTTATATGATCATTCCACTTCAAATCGATCCGCATGCATACTCCCAGATATTTTACAGAAGTAACTGCTACCAGTGTTTGTTCCGCTATCGTATATTCATACAATAAAGGATCCATCTTTCTATGTATTCGCAATATATTACATTTGTCTATGTACCGTAGGTGCAACCACAACGGAGGGGTATCTGTTGAAAGGCCAGACAAACGTGTGGTTCCTGAAGAGGGGCAGCAGCCTTTTCAGTAGTTGCAGGGGCAACAACAGTCTGGATGATTGACTGATCTGGCCTTGTAACAATAACCAAAGCGGCCTTGCTGTGCTGGTACTGCGAACGGCTGAAAGCAAGGGGAAACTACGCCCGTAATTTTTCCCGAGGGTATGCAGCTTTACTGTATGATTAAATGATGATGGCGTCCTCTTGGGTAAAATATTCCGGAGGTAAAATAGTCCCCCATTCGGATCTCCGGGCGGAGACTACTCAAGAGGATGTCGTTATCAGGAGAAAGAAAACTGGCGTTCTACGGATCGGAGCGTGGAATGTCAGATTACTTAATCGGGCAGGTAGGTTAGAAAATTTAAAACGGGAAATGGATAGGTTAAACTTAGATATCGTGGGAATCAGTGAAGTTCGGTGGCAGGAGGAACAAGACTTCTGGTCAGGTGACTACAGGGTTGTTGTTGTTGTTGTGGTCTTCAGTCCTGAGACTGGTTTGATGCAGCTCTCCATGCTACTCTATCCTGTGCAAGCTTCTTCATCTCCCAGTACCTACTGCAACCTACATCCTTCTGAATCTGCTTAGTGTACTCATCTCTCGGTCTCCCTCTACGATTTTTACCCTCCACACTGCCCTCCAATGCTAAATTTGTGATCCCTTGATGCCTCAAAACATGTCCTACCAACCGATCCCTTCTTCTAGTCAAGTTGTGCCACAAACTTCTCTTCTCCCCAATCCTATTCAATACCTCCTCATTAGTTACGTGATCTATCCACCTTATCTTCAGTATTCTTCTGTAGCACCACATTTCGAAAGCTTCTATTCTCTTCTTGTCCAAACTAGTTATCGTCCATGTTTCACTTCCATACATGGCTACACTCCAAACAAATATTTTCAGAAATGACTTCCTGACACTTAAATCTATATTCGATGTTAACAAACTTCTCTTCTTCAGAAACGCTTTCCTTGCCATTGCCAGTCTACATTTTATATCCTCTCTACTTCGACCATCATCAGTTATTTTACTTCCTAAATAGCAAAACTCCTTTACTACTTTAAGTGTCTCATTTCCTAATCTAATTCCCTCAGCATCACCCGATTTAATTGGACTACATTCCATTATCCTCGTTTTGCTTTTGTTGATGTTCATCTTATATCCTCCTTTCAAGACACTGTCCATTCCGTTCAACTGCTCTTCCAAGTCCTTTGGCGTCTCTGACAGAATTATAATGTCATCGGCGAACCTCAAAGTTTTTACTTCGTCTCCATGAATTTTAATACCTACTCCAAATTTTTCTTTTGTTTCCTTTACTGCTTGCTCAATATACAGATTGAATAACATCGGGGAGAGGCTACAACCCTGTCTCACTCCTTTCCCAACCACTGCTTCCCTTTCATGCCCCTCGACTCTTATGACTGCCATCTGGTCTCTGTACAAATTGTAAATAGCCTTTCGCTCCCTGTATTTTACCACTGCCACCTTTAGAATTTGAAAAAGAGTATTCCAGTCAACATTGTCAAAAGCCTTCTCAAAGTCTACAAATGCTAGGAACGTAGGTTTGCCTTTTCTTAATCTAGCTTCTAAGATAACTCGTAAGGTCAGTATTGCCTCACGTGTTCCAACATTTCGACGGAATCCAAACTGATCCTCCCCGAGGTCTGCATTTACCAGTTTTTCCATTCGTCTGTAAAGAATTCGCGTTAGTATTTTCAGCTGTGACTTATTAAACTGATAGTTCGGTAATTTTCACATCTGTCAGCACTTGCTTTCTTTGGGATTGGAATTATTATATTCTTCTTGAAGTCTGAGGGTATTTCGCCTGTTTCATACATCTTGCTCACCAGATGGTAGAGTTTTGTCAGGACTGGCTCTCCCAAGGCCGTCAGTAGTTCCAATGGAATGTTGTCTACTCCGGGGGCCTTGTTTCGACTCAGGTCTTTCAGTGCTCTGTCAAACTCTTCACGCAGTATCGTATCACCCATTTCGTCTTCATCTACATCCTCTTCCATTTCCATAATATTGTCCTCAAGTACATCACCCTTGTATAAAGCTTCTATATACTCCTGCCACCTTTCTGCCTTCCCTTCTTTGCTTAGAACTGGGTTGCCATCTGAGCTCTTGATATTCATACACGTGGTTCTCTTCTCCGCAAAGGTCTCTTTAACTTTCCTGTAGGCAGTATCTATCTTACCCCTAGTGAGATAAGCCTCTACATCCTTACATCTGTCCTCTATCCATCCCTGTTTAGCCATTTTGCACTTCCTGTCGATCTCATTTTTGAGACGTTTGTATTCCTTTTTGCCTGCTTCATTTACTGCATTTTTATATTTTCTCCTTTCATCAATTAAATTCAATATTTCTTCTGTTAACCGAGGGTTTCTACTAGTCCTCGTCTTTGTACCTACTTGATCCTCTGCTGCCTTCACTACTTCATCCCTCAAAGCAACCCATTCTTCTTCTAACTGTATTTCTTTCCCCCATTCCTGTCAATTGTTCCCTTATGCTCTCCCTGAAACTCTGTACAACCTCTGGTTCTTTCAGTTTATCCAGGTCCCATCTCCTTAAATTCCCACCTTTTTGCAGTTTCTTCAGTTTTAATCTACAAATCATAACCAATAGATTGTGGTCAGAGTCCACATCTGCCCCTGGAAATGTCTTACAACTTAAAACCTGGTTCCTAAATCTCTGTCTTACCATTATATAATCTATCTGATACCTTTTAGTATCTCCAGGGTTCTTCCACGTATACAACCTTCTTTCATGATTCTTAAACCAAGTGTTACCTATGACTAAGTTGTGCTCTGTACAAAATTCTACTAGGCGGCTTCCTCTTTCATTTCTTAGCCCCAATCCATATTCACCTACTGTGTTTCCTTCTCTCCCTTTTCCTACACTCGAATTCCAGTCACCCATTACTATTAAATTTTCGTCTCCCTTCACTATCTGAATAATTTCTTTTATTTCATCGTACATTTCTTCAATTTCTTCGTCATCTGCAGAGCTAGTTGGCATATAAACTTGTACTACTGTAGTAGGTGTGGGCTTCGTATCTATCTTGGCCACAATAATGCGTTCACTATGCTGTTTGTAGTAGCTTACCCGCATTCCTATTTTCCTATTCATTATTAAACCTACTCCTGCATTACCCCTATTTGATTTTGTGTTTATAACCCTGTAATCACCTGACCAGAAGTCTTGTTCCTCCTGCCACCGAACTTCACTAATTCCCACTATATCTAACTTTAACCTATCCATTTCCCTTTTTAAATTTTCTAACCTACCTGCCCGATTAAGGGATCTGACATTCCACGCTCCGATCCGTAGAACGCCAGTTTTCTTTCTCCTGATAACGACATCCTCTTGAGTAGTCCCCGCCCGGAGATCCGAATGGGGGACTATTTTACCTCCGGAATATTTTACCCAAGAGGATGCCATCATCATTTAATCATACAGTAAAGCTGCATGTCCTCGGGAAAAATTACAGCTGTAGTTTCCCCTTGCTTTCAGCCGTTCGCCGTACCAGCACAGCAACGCCGTTTTGGTTAATGTTGCAAGGCCAGATCAGTCAATCATCCAGACTGTTGCCCCTGCAACTACTGAAAAGGCTGCTGCCCCTCTTCAGGAACCACACGTTTGTCTGGCCTCTCAACAGATACCCCTCCGTTGTGGTTGCACCTACGGTACGGCCATCTGTATCGCTGAGGCACGCAAGCCTCCCCGCCAACGGCAAGGTCCATGGTTCATGGGGGGGACTACAGGGTTATAAATACAAAATCAAATAGGGGTAATGCAGGAGTAGGTTTAATAACGAATAGAAAAATAGGAATGCGGGTAAGCTACTACAAACATCATAGTGAACGCATTATTGTGGCCAAGATAGATACGAAGCCCACACCTACTACCGTAGTACAAGTTTATATGACAACTAGCTCTGCAGATGACGAAGAAATTGAAGAAATGTATGATCAAATAAAAGAAATTATTCAGATAGTGAAGGGAGATGAAAATTTAATAGTCATGGTTGACTGGAATGACTCCCCCCGGTATGCACACGGAGTGCACATTGGTTTTCTTCGCCTCTCTTGCTGCCATATCCCTAAGGAGCACCATTACGCGCCTGACGTTGGAGCTCCCAACTACCAGTAAGCCCACCCTCTGCGACTGCCCAGATCTTACAGACTGAGGGGCAACCTCTGGAACAGGACAAGCAGACATCTCCGGCAGAAGATCAGTATCAGCCGGAGACAGAGCTTGAAACCGGTTCGTCAGACAAACTGGAGAGGCCTTCCGTTCAGCCCTCCGAAATGTCTTTCGCCCCCTGCCACACCTCGAGACGACCTCCCACTCTACCACAGGTGAGGGATCAGCCTCAATGCGCGCAGTATCCCGGGTAGCCACAGTCTTAGTCCGATCGGGGGATGCTTGGGACGAGCTGGCCGTCCCCGACAAACCCCCATCCGGACCCCCACAGTGATGCCCATTGGCAGCAGCCTCAAGCTGTGTGACCCAAGCCAACACTGCCTGAAGCTGGTAGCGAAGGGATGCCAACTCAGCCTGCATCCGAACACAGCAGTTGCAGTCCCTATCCATGCTAAAAACTGTTGTGCAAAGAACGTCTGAACTAATCTACAGAGAGCACAAACAAATCGACACAAAATTTAAACGGTTATTAAAATACAAGACTGCCTAGTAATTGCAGTAATGCTGCTACTTGCGCACTGCTGACACACTGCTCGGCGGCGGAAGGAGACTACGCGATTTTACACTATTCAGGTACTACAACGCGATGCTACAACTCTCAAATACTATAATACGCCCGACATTTATGAATTTAGTAATGCAAGTACCAAAAACACGCAAAGAAATTAAGAATTAAACTATGTAACAAATGAGTGAGCTAGGAGTATACGACTTTCTGCTGGCAGCTGCTTATCCAACGGCGGCAGGGAGCACACTGGCTGTGACCAACCGACACAATGCCGCGAAGTTACACGGCGGCGCCAAGGCTGACGCATTTCTCTCTCCGATAGCAGCAGCGCAGCGCCAGCACCCTTCTCCGAGGAAGGCCCGCTGTGATTGGAAGACAGCAACTGAACAGGACGGACTTACAGAGGCACCAGTGTAACCGTCGGCAGAATGGCGACCGATAACACGGGTGTGGTGACCGAATGCTAGGGGTACGCGACGGTCGGTGATGTTTCTGTGTAGAACAGTCTGTTCCTTGATGTTGCTGGAGAGCACGATCTGGGGCAGTGGAGCTATTTAGGTGTGTGTTTTATATACAGCACTCCCTTGGCTCCGGCGTGCTGTTAAGTGTACCCACTGCACTGGCGATATTGTACTGTACTGGGTGCGTTCAATAAGTAATGTAACACATTTCTTTCCTCGGTCAGTTTCGGATGAAAACATGTAGAATTTGTAGTAGAACATCGTGGAATATTTCCGCTTCAGCCTCTATAGTTTCATGAAAGAGGCGGCGCTGCCGGCCGCGGTGGTCTAACGGTTCAGGCGCTCAGTCCGGAACCGCGGGACAGCTACGGTCGCAGGTTCGAATCCTGCCTCGGGCATGGATGTGTATGATGTCCTTAGGTTAGTTAGGTTTAAGTAGTTCTAAGTTCTAGGGGACTGATGACCACAGATGTTAAGTCCCATAGTGCTCAGAGCCATTTGAACCGTGTTTTTTTTTTTTTTTTTTTTTTTTTTTTTTTTTTTTTTTTTTTTTTTTTTTTTTTTTTTAAGGCGGCGCTGTACACAGCCTTGAAAATGATGTCTGTAACAGGGTACTTTCCAACGAGAGAGATGACCTTGAGTTTCTTTTGGCGGGAAACCAGAGCATCGCAGATATTCGTAGACTCTTGCAGAATGTCTACGGACACCTTGCAGGGTGGATCGTAGGATGAGGCGTCTGTCATCATCCCAACAAGGTCGCGCAAACCTGTCCGATCACCCGTGTACCAGCTGGCCGCATGCAGCTGTTACTCCTGCAACATTTCAATGTGCGGCCACACTCATTCGATGAAATGATAATTAAATCAAGACCCTAACCTGTCGACAGGCGTTGATATACATCAACGGGGAGAGTTGAAAATGTGTGCCCTGACCGGGACTCAAACCCGGGATCTCGTGCTTACATGGCAGACGCTCTATCCATCGGAGCCACCAATGGCACAGAGGACAGTGCGACTGCAGGGATTTATCCCTCGCACGCTCCCCGTGGGACCCACATTCCCGTCCTAATGTCCACACACTACATTCGTAGTGTCCCTGCCCATTACACTCATTACTCGCAGCCGACAATCTTACCGAATCCCGTAAAAGTTCGGGCAATGCGTGTGTATCCAGCACAGAAGAAGAAGGTCAATGGCCGGTTAGCTTTAACTAGATGGTATCTGTTCTTTGGGCTCAGATGGCTAGAGCGTCTGCCATGTAAGCAGGAGATCCCGGGTTCGAGTCCCGGTCGGGGCACACATTTTCAACTGTCCCCGTTGATGTATATCAACGCCTGTAGACAGCTTAGGGTCTTGATGTAATTATCACTTCATTTTAAGAGAGCTGCATGGTCACCGACGGTATCTTTTCTTCCGGACATGTCCTAAAAAACAGATACCATCTTCGTATACTCTCATTCCAGGCGATAGATGGGTTGCAGTCAAACACCTCGCTGCATAACTGAACGTCTCTGTTGCTAGAGCTGACACACTCGTCCACCGGTTGGGTTACTCAAAGGTGTTTGACCACTGGGTTCCGCGCCGCCTAACAGAAGACCATAAACAGCAACTGAGGAACATCTGTGCGGAACTGCTTGCACCTTACGAAGTGGTCGACACACTTCTTTGTCTAACATCGTCACAGGCGATGGAACATGGGATCGTCACTTCTAGCCGGAAGCAAAACGTCAATCCGTGGAGCTACGCCACACGTCTGGCGTCCGAAGAAAAAGTCCAAAGCCGCCCTCAGCCGGTAAAGTAAGGCGACGAACGTCTGGGATCTGAAGAGGTTATTCTGTTTGATGTCCTCCCTCATGGTGCAACGATCAGCTCGGAAGTGAATTGTACACTACTGGCCATTCCAATTGCTGCACCACGAAGATGACGTGCTACAGACGCGAAATTTAACCGACAGGAAGAAAATGCTGTGATATGCAAATTATCAGCTTTTCAGAGCATTCACAAAAGATTGGAGTCGGTGGTGACACCTACAACGTCCTGACATGAGGAAAGTTTCCAACCGATTTCTCATACACAAACAGCAGTTGTCCGGCGTTTCCTGGTGAAACGTCTTTGTGATGCCTCGTGGAAGGAGGAGAAATGCGTACCATCACGTTTCCGACTTTGATAAAGGACGGATTGTAGCCTATCGCGATTGCGGTTTATCGTATCGCAATGTTGCTGCTCGCGTTGGTCGAGATCCAATGACTGTTAGCAGAATATGGAATCGGTGGGTTCAGGAGGGTAATACCGAACACCGTGCTGGATCCCAACGGCCTCGTATCACTAGCAGTCGAGATGACAGGCATCTTATCCGCATCGCTGTAACGGATCGTGCAGCCACGTCTCGATCCCTGAGTCAACAGATGGGGACGTTTGCAAGACAACAACCATCAGCACAAACAGTTCGACGACGTTTGCAGCAGGATGGACTATCAGCTCGGAGACCATGGCTACGGTTACCCTTGACGCTGCATCACAGACAGGAGAGCCTGCGATGGTGTACTCAACGACGAACCTGGGTGCACCACGTATGGCAAAACGTCATTTTTTTGGATGAATCCAGGTTCTGTTTACAGCATCATGATGGTTGCATCCGTGTTTGGTGACATCGCGGTGAACGCACATTGGAAGCGTGTATTCGTCATCGCCATACTGGCGTATCACCAGGCGTGATGGTATGGGGTGCCATTGGTTACGCGTCTCGGTCACCTCTTGTTCGCATTGACGGCACTTTGAACAGTGGACTTTACATTTCAGATGTGTTCGATCACTCCAAAACTCTACATTCCAACAGGATAATGCACGACCGCATGTTGCAGGTCCTGTACTGGCCTTTCTAGATACAGAAAATGTTCGACTGCTTCTCTGGCCAGCACATTCTCCAGATCTCTCACCAACTGAAAACGTCTGCTCAATGGTGGCCGAGGAACTGGTTCGCCACAATACGCCAGTCACTACTCTTGATGAACTGTGGTATCGTGTTGAAGCTGCATGGGCAGCTGTACCTGTACACTCCATCCGAGCTCTGTTTGACTCAATGCCCAGGCGTATCAAGGCCGTTATTACGGCCAGAGGTGGTTGTTCTGGGTTCCAAATTGCGTGAAAATGTAATCACATGTCAGTTCTAGCATAATATATTTTTCGAATGAATACTCGTTTGTCATCTGCATTTGTTCTTGGTGTAGCAATTAAAAATTGGCCAGTAGTGTAGTATTCTCAGTAATTCGAAGAAACAACTTCAGCGTTTACGTCGTCACAAAAATGCAAACGAACTCGTCCTTCTGCATGACAACACAAGGCTCCACAGAAGTCTGTGCACCCGAAAGGAGCTCACTAAACTTCTCTGCGCTGTTCTTCCTGATCCACCCTACAGCCCAGAACTCGCACCTTCCTACTTCAACCTGTTTGGTCCAATGAATGATGCACTCCACAGAAAATAGTGCGTAGGAGCTGGGGAGATTATCGATGCAGAAAAACGCTGGCTCCGACATTGACTAGTGGAATGCTAAAATGAAATGAGCATGTGGCAGTGTTGGCCGGAAGGCCCCATCCGTGGAAGTTCGGCGGCCGACTACGATTCTGTTTCAGTCGACGCCACACTGGGCGAATTGCGCGCCGGTGATGAGGATGAAATGATGGCGAGGACAACACTCCGTCCACGAGCGGAGAAATCTCCAACCCGGCCGAGAATCGAACCGGGGCCTGCTGCATGGGAGGCAAGCACGTAACCACTCAGATAAGCAGGCGGACAGCGGAGTGGTACCATGCGGGCATACAGGTGGCGTAAGGCCGTCGAATTGAACAGAGATTTTGTTGAAAAAGTCCGCCCCGGGTAGCTGCGTGGTCAGCGCAACAGAATGTCAATCCTAAGGGCCCGGGTTCTATTTCCGGCTGGGTCGGAGATTTTCTCCGCTCAGGGACTGCGTGTTGTCCTTATCATCATCATTTCATCGCCATCGACAGGCAAGTCGCCGAAGTGGCGTCAACTCGAAAGGCTTGCACCAGGCGAACTGTCTATCCGACGGAACGCCCCAGCCACACGGCATTTATGGCCGTGCGGTTCTAGGCGCTTCAGTCTGGAACAGCGTGACCGCTACGGTCGTAGGTTCGAATCCTGCCTCGGGCAGGGACGTCTGTGATGTCCTTAGGTTAGTTAGGTTTAAGTAGTTCTAAGTTCTAGGGGACTGATGACCACAGATGTTAAGTCCCATAGTGCTCAGAGCCACTTGAACCACACGGCATTTACATTTATGTTGAAAAATAGGGTTCTGTAGTCAAAGGGGTAATATTGTGTATTAGATTCTAAATAAAACCAAGCTACTTTAAAACAAAAGTATTGCATTACTTGTTCAACGCCCCTCGTATTTGCAAGAAAGAAATTTGGCAATTTGTGGTAAGATCTTATGGGACCAAACTTCTGAAGCTATCGGTCCCTAACCTTACACACTACTTAATCTGACTTAAACTAACGTATGCTAATGACAACACACACACCCATATCCGAGGGAAGACTCGAACCTCCGACGGAGGGAGCCGCGCGGATTGTTACAAGGCGCCTTAGACAGCGCGGCAACACCGCACGGCTGCAAGAAAGAACAGGCGTTAGTGCTGGGTGGCGTACATGGCCGTAACTCCGTGTAAGGTTGCTACTACACATCCGTAACTGACTTGTCTGCGTGTCATCACGTCTGCTTTTGAGTACGCGGGCTAAGATTATTTCTGACTGTTCATACAGCAGTATTTAGGGAAAGAAGTTGCATTTACGGGTGATGATGCGTGTGCATCTGGGTAATAAATTCGTTTGGGGGTAAATAAGTCTTACTCACACTTCTGTTTCTTGTCATTCTGTAATTTGGAATGGCCTGTGGGCACGAGTAACTAGGGTAATTTACATCTGTATTTTGTGTCTCTTGTAGAGTGTGATTTTTATTTAGCCTTCTGGTTCCGTTTGCTTAGATCTTCTTATGAATCATGTACAGTCTCTTTGAATGTTTTTTTTCCAAGGCCTTGCCAGGGATAAATTAATCGTCTTATTTTTAATATTGTGGTTACTATACCGTTCATCTTTCGGGGCTTATTATATCATCTTAGCAACTCGTGGTCTTGTGGTAGCGTTCGCTTCCCGCAGAAGGGGTCCCGGGTTCGATTCCTAGCGGGATCGAAATGAGTGGGTGTTGTGTCAACTTTATCAACATAATTCATCCCCATTACGGTCGGAGGAAGGCAATGGCAAACCACCTCCGCTAGGACCTTGCCTAGCCGGCAGTGAGGGTGTCCCACATCGTCCCCTACGCTCCTCAGAGTATGGGACCTCGTTATATCATCTTACATTTTAATCATTCTTGTAGTCACTTTTGCATTCTCCCTTGACTGGCCATCCTCGCTGTCACTAAATATTTGTTTTTATTTCTCATCCTGGATGTGATTTAAGGTTTGCTGTAAAGTGAAAGTGGTGTGAAATAAAATGTTAAATTTTTATGTTCTCTAACAACTCAACCGAACCCCACCACTTCCCTGTACCTCCACAGTCTCATATAAAACTGAGTTGTCACAGGATGTGCCTCCATGATCTATTCCAGCGCCTCTGGCTTTTTATTTTTTTTAAGCTCTAAGCTAAACTGGATACATCCCGCACTTTGCAGATGATATAACACTGTTCTCTACTGGAAAGGGTGACATTCAGACATATCTGCAAGAAGTGACATGTGAAACTCAGCTCACTCTTTCCTCCATGAGATCCATAGCGTTGTAGACTACGACGCTCACGTTGATACCGTGTTCCTTGACTTTCAGAAAGGCATTGCCCCGCACAGTCGATTAGTGAACTAATAAGAGCTGACCAAGTATCGGACCAAATTGCGAATGGATTCAAGAATTCCTTGCAGACAGAACTCAACAACCCGCCATTAACGGAAGAAATCGACAGATGTAAATATAATTTCCTGAGTACTCCAGTAGGACATTTGCTGTTTACTATGTATGTAAATCATCTAATGCAAAGCGGCGGAAGCTCTTTCAGTCTGTTCGCAGATATTTCTGTTGTCTGTAACGAATTAGGAACGACAGAAGATAGTCTCCAATTGCAGAATGACCGCCAGAGGGCTGATGAATGGTGCATGCTCAAAAATGGCTCTGAGCACTATGCTACTTAACTTCTGAGATCATCAGTCGCCTACCTAAGGACATCACACACATCCATGTCCGAGGCAGGATTCGAGTCTGCGACCGTAGCGGTCGCTCGGTTCCAGACTGTAGCACATAGAACCCCACGTCCACTCTATGGCGCATGCTTTGACAGTTGACCCTGAACGTGAATAAATGTAACATATTGCGCATATGTAGGAAAAGAAATCCACTACTGTACAACTACACGATTAATGACAAACTGCTGGAAACACTGTCTACCGTAAAATATCTACGAGTAATTCTCCAGAGCGACTTTAAGTGGAATGACCACACAAAGCATATAGTTGCAAAAATAGGTTCATAGGAAGAATCTTAAGGAAATGTAGCTCATTCACGAAGGAAGTGGCTTGAAAGGCGCTTGTTTAATTGATTCTTGAGTACTGTTCATGGATACAGGATCCTTACCAGGTAGGACCAATAGGAGAGCGGCGCGTTTCGTCACGAGATAGTTTAGTCGGCGCGAGAGCGCTACAGAGATGCTTGACAAACGCCAGGGGCAGACATTACAAGAGAGGCGTTGTGCATCGCGGTGGGGTTTAATATTGAAATTTCGAGAGAATACTTTCTGGGCAGAGTCAGACAACATACACCGACTCCCACATAAATCTCGCGAAATGACCACAACTAGAAAATACAAGAAATTAGAGCTAATACTGAGGCTTGGCGACAATAATTCTTGCCACGCGCCATCCGCGAGTGTAACAGGGTAGGGAGGATCAAGTAGTGGTACCAAAAGTAAGCCCCTCATACGCCGTTAGGTGGCTTACGGTGTTCGATGTAGATGTATAACAAGCACATATCCTAGGTGATTTGCTAACGAAGTCGCGTAACGTGAATAGTAAATTAATAAATGTCGCGTACACAGGAAACGAGCTCAGGGGAGCAGCCGCTGGAATCATGCATCCGCTCTAGGCAAGTCCTAGTGGAAGTGGTCTGCTGTTGCCTTGCTCCAGCCTGTTAGACTCAATTGTATTTCTGTGTCGTGTGGATGACTTGATGAGTGCGTGTACATTTTTTTTCTCTTCTAACTTTTTATTCTGTACTGTAAGGTGTGGAGCGGACTGTTTGAGAGCCAGTTGATTAAAGAACTGTAGTTCTATTCAGCCAATTAACAGAACAGCTGATTGTAAGGCAGAATGGGTTCGCAATTGGGAATAAGTGGGAAGGGCTTACTAGTTCCGACACGTAACTCACAGCCAAGGGAAACACCCCAAAAGCAGTGGTCGGAATTGGGGAATTGGAACTGTTTTTATTTACTTCTGGGACAGCGTCCTGCCATAGGAACGTTGTCCGAGTCATAAATTTAGATGTCATGTGTGGGGCCCTTTCAAGTCACTACCTCTCCTCTCCTTTTCGTCTGAATACTGGCAGCGACAATTTCCCAATGCCAAGATCCGAACCTGCATACCTCCAAGTCGACTAACTTCTGCCCAGAGGCGGGTTTAGTGCGAATAAGACGAAAATAAACGAAAACAAAAAGCAGAGGGCGGCATGTAAACTCTGTGGCACTGGAGCTCTGGATGACACAGGACCTGTTAAACTTACGGTCTTCGTCATCGTCTGGAAATTGATTTGGGAAGTGCACACCGAACATGTGTTACCCAAGCTTTCATGATTTCTCAGTCTACTCAGAAAACTAAAATCTTTTATAACAGAGGAAAAGGGCGAACGTGAGGCTTCACCTCCCCGTAGATGGCGAAGCCATTCGAGGCGGAGTACAAGCTCAGATAAACCAGCCATGCTCATTCACTAGAGCCATACAGAGATTGCCTTAAGCCGTTTAGGGAAAATATAAACCTGGATATTTGGGCTGCTGTCATCCGTAAAATACAGCCAACAGCCTTGCCGCAGGGATAACACCGGTTCCCGTCAGATCACCTAAGTTAATCGCTGTCGGGCTTGGCTCGCACTGGGACGGGTGACCGTCGGGTCTGCCTAGCGTTGTTGGCAAGCGGGGTGCACTGAGCCCTTCTGAGGCAAACTGAGGAGCTACTTGATTGAGCAATAACATCTCCGGTCTCGTAAACTGACAAAACGGCCGGGAGAGCGGTGCGCTGACCAGATGCCCTTCCTTATGCACATCCAATGACGCCTGTGGGTTGAGGATGACACGGCGGCCAGTCGGTACTGTTCGGGCAGAGTTTAGTTTAATTGCAGTCATCCCTAAAGTAGGACCCCAGTGCCTTCCCACTGCGCCAACTTGCTCGCTATTAACTGAAGAGTACAGTACTTACGTATTATTTTACAGGAATGTCAGCTATGAGCTACAGACATTGGGGCACTTTGCAGTTGCACGAACATGATATTGCTACACAAAAAGGCAGTGAGGATCATTGAGTCTTTTTAACGGCCCATTGGAAACGAGCCAACGCCTTGCCACAGTGGTAACTCCGGACCCCTTCAGATCACCAAAGTTGAGCACTGTCAAGCTTGGCTAGCGCTTGGATGGGCGACGGTCCGGGCCTGCCTATCACAGTTGGCAAGCGGGATGTACTCAGCCCTTGTGAGGCAATTGAAGAGTTACTTGACTGAGAAGTGTCAACTCCAGTCACAAAAACTGACAACTGCCGGGAGTGTGGTGTGCTGACTACATGCCCCTCCATATCCACAGCCACTGATGCCTGTAGGGTAAGGATGACACGGCGGTCGGTCGGTCTACCGAGGCGTGTTCAGCCAGAGTTTAGTTTTATTGCCATCCCATCTTCATTAAAAAGAAAAAAGAAAAAGATTCGTATCTTGAGTGTTTTCAGCCAATGTGTTTCAGCTGTTCCTTTGCGTCACATGCGAAACTGAACCGTAATTTGCAGCAAGAGAGATAAAATTCACCGCCATAACACTCGAAATAAGGACACTCTACACAGTCCAAAACGACTATTAATGAAGACATAAGATGATACTGAAAATGTTTGGTGTATGAACAGACAATATTTTAGTATCAGTGGAGATAGCAACTATTGTTAAGATTGAGAAAAATCTTCTAAGTTTTCAAACCGCTTCAGTTTGAATACTCAAGCTTTGGACGGCTATCTCTGCCATCGTCATCAGGAGTAACAACCACTTATCCTTCCGACATTTTGCTAAGACACTAACAGCAACACCAGTGTTGTACACGTGTGTCTGCAGAAATCTTTCCAGTGGTAATGCATGAGGGTGGTGGTAGCATGACTCTTAAATTGCAATTTTTTTTATAATTTAGTTGGTCAGTTTCGTGTTATTTCATGCCACAATCGGTGACAAAAAAAACTCATCATATCGCAGAGAATTGGTGGTTACCCATTCAGTAAGTGAATTAAAACACTGTATTCCTGATTCGCCCCCCCCCCCCCCGCCCCAATGTTACCATGCCTTCTCCTTATGGAATCTGTGATTGTATTTTAAGTCTTGGTACAACATCAGATTTATTGTTGAATTAATATCATGATTTAACGTAAGCCAGACTCAATTCATTTCGTCATCAGTTACTTAACATTGGTAATAAATGGCGACAGTAACAGATCAATTCATTTCATCGTGGACTAATCAGTTACTTACCATTGGTAATAAATGGCGACAGTAAGAGGCCTCATCAAAGAAACTCATGCTATCTGGGGTGAAATGTGTCCTGTTGCAATTTTCTTGGACTCACATATACCTTGTTACCTTAGGTATAGGAGCTGCACAAAAATATGGAAAAACCGCAAAAAGTTCATGTTGAAATAAGTGCACATGTTTTGTTTGTATTTGACCACGAACGGCATCTGTGCAATGTCTTTAATAGATCTTGTCAGTCGTGCTCTGAACAGTTTTCTCTGCAGTTGTCAGTGCATTATGTCGGAGCTCAGTGAATCTGAATTGTTGGTGCCCGTACGGTGGGTGCACCCGCAAACCAGGTTGCGGAAAGTTTATGCGGAGCCACCGTATCAGATTTATACCAGAGACAGGTAATGCAGGGAAATATTAGCCACAAAGTCACAACGCGGACGAAAGTGTGTGTGTCAGTAATAATGACAGACGGTCATTGAAGGAGACTGAGACGAAAAATAAGAGGACGACAGCTGCAAATCACTGCAGAACTGAATGTCGCATTCGCGAAGCACCAGAACAACAAGAAGGGAGTTCCATAAGCAGGGAATTTCAGTGTGAGCTCAAATCCCAAGACCGCTCAACACTGATGTAAACACCCATAACTGGAAAACGAGATGCCGAGGCCGATAATCTGGACTATGGAACTGTGGAAGAGTGTCATTTGATCGGATAAGTCTAGTTTCACATGTTTCCAACTTTTGGCCTAGTTTACGTCCCAAGAGTGAATCATGGCTGGGATTCGGCGATCGTCTGGGCAGCCAAACCGTGGTATTCCACGAGCCTTATGGTTACTTCGCAAGGTCGCATTATTGCTAAGGATTATGTGACGTTTAGGCCGATTAGGTCCATCCCACAGTACAGGGTTGTTTCCTCAATGGTGGTATTGTGTTCCAAGACGACAGCTCGCAACCTACAGGACTGGTTCTGTGAGCAAGAGGACAAATTGTCACCTCTTCCGTTGTTGTTGTTGTGGTCTTCAGTCCTGAGACTGGTTTGATGCAGCTCTCCATGCTACTCTATCCTGTGCAAGCTTCTTCATCTCCCAGTACCTACTGCAACCTACATCCTTCTGAATCTGCTTAGTGTACTCATCTCTCGGTCTCCCTCTACGATTTTTACCCTCCACACTGCCCTCCAATGCTAAATTTGTGATCCCTTGATGCCTCAAAACATGTCCTACCAACCGATCCCTTCTTCTAGTCAAGTTGTGCCACAAACTTCTCTTCTCCCCAATCCTATTCAATACCTCCTCATTAGTTACGTGATCTATCCACCTTATCTTCAGTATTCTTCTGTAGCACCACATTTCGAAAGCTTCTATTCTCTTCTTGTCCAAACTAGTTATCGTCCATGTTTCACTTCCATACATGGCTACACTCCAAACAAATATTTTCAGAAATGACTTCCTGACACTTAAATCTATATTCGATGTTAACAAATTTCTCTTTTTCAGAAACGCTTTCCTTGCCATTGCCAGTCTACATTTTATATCCTCTCTACTTCGACCATCATCAGTTATTTTACTTCCTAAATAGCAAAACTCCTTTACTACTTTAAGTGTCTCATTTCCTAATCTAATTCCCTCAGCATCACCCGATTTAATTGGACTACATTCCATTATCCTCGTTTTGCTTTTGTTGATGTTCATCTTATATCCTCCTTTCAAGACACTGTCCATACCGTTCAATTGCTCTTCCAAGTCCTTTGCCGTCTCTGACAGAATTACAATGTCGACCATCACAATCACAAGATCTCAATATTATTGAGTCTTAGTAATCTTCGCTACACATTTCCCTCATCGTTCTTTGAACTTGCCACTATTTTACAGGAACAGTAGTATATGATTCCCTTGTAATGCATACAGGAACTGTATTTACCCACTACGTGATGACTGGAAGCTGTCTTGAATGCCAACGGTTTTCCTACACCGCATAGGCATTGCAATGTTTACGTTTGTGGCGTTTCCATCATTTTCTCCACCCCCTGAACGACGTGATAAAATTTTGTCCTTACTAAAATAATGCATCTCTCAGATGCACTTACAGTTACCGGTACAATTGTAGTATTGTCGAATCATAACTATTCCCGAGTAATTTTTATACACGGAAAAATATAGGTACCTCTACTCTATGTACGGTATTTCAAATATTCAGTTGTGCTGCAGAGTTAGGTCATCATTGTATAATAAAAATAGCTGAAACAAAACACAATATTTATTATATTAATCTTACGGCGTAACGTACCATTAAAAGTGTTATTTACATATAAAACTATTTAGAAAAACTAAAGAACCATTGCTTCTTACAGAATGGTAAATCACCTTGTGCTTAGAGTCATACTTCGCCTGTATAAAGAAACAAATATTCGTTTTAACTGAATGGTGAAAATCATAATTCTATGCTACACCTGCTATTGCTTATCTTTCGTTCGGTAAGACTAACAGACAATATCGAATCGCGTGCCTTAAAAGATAAGAAATGTTCTATTAGAAGTTAATGGTCCTTAGAGTAATTGTTTTAGCTATGCTATTACAATTAATAAAAATAAGAGTTTTCCAAGTGCAGTAGCCGTACAAGGAACCGTAGCACGGTAGTACTTTCTCCTTCTGTCGTAAGCGTCTTATCAAGTTCCTGAATTCGCCGCGCACAGCGCTGACTGCAAGCCACAGATTGCCGTCAGTGTTATTTTATTTTTCGTCGGCAGGAGTTGGTAATTTATCCGAAAACTTAAGGCTGGGTCACGGTGCGTTTGTGAGGTGGTCATTGGCTGCAGTGTTAATGTGTAAATATTTGCGTTGTGAATTTTGTTCTGTTGCTTTCTACTCGGTTGTAAGCGCAAATTTTTACGCGAATGGTACGCAAACTGTTCAGCCATAGTGTTCTGTCGACGACATGTGAGAAAAGAAAACAAACGTAAATTTTAAATCACAGGTAAGGGGTGTATGTGTGATGGAAGTTGTGCTGAACAACATTGTTGACACCATACGAAGATAGTGTATTGGTCACATTCTGTGCATGTACACATGTGTCGTGGCTTATAAAATGTGTAATAGTTTATGAGGTAATCATTATTCATAAAGCTCACTAGCATTGACTGTTCAGCGACTTAAGGCTCCAGATTCTGATAATGCTGTCACGTATCTACATTTTTATCGTTTTCTTTTTTTTTCGTCATGTGTATGAGCAGAAGGCACCCTATTATTTATGACAGATTCATGCACATACTAGTATTACGTGGTACGAGCAGTATGGAAAGTAAAATCAGATTTCGGTGTTACTCCGTAAGCTTATTGCACCCCTTGTGTCATAAATTTTCTTGTTCTGGGAACAAGTACAGGACAGTAACTTTAGGATTCTGCCGCACCCTCATATGACGTGACATCAGGAATGCTGCTATATTTACACGGAGTGATGCCCGAATGCATGTTGGTTGTCATTGCAAACGCCAGAATGTGGCTAATATAAGTATAGCAGTAATATTGTTGTTGTTATTGAGTTTAGGGATCAACGTTTTGATTTAGTTTATGAAGAAATAAAACAATCGCTTCAATTTTTTCCGTATTCAGAATGTAACATCGAAATGGCATCGGCAATAGAACAACAAGATGATGATGATACGTGTTCTGAGGCGAGCAGCGCAGTACACAATGGTTCAGTGATTTCCACAGTTCCTGATCGTCACGGATTTCTTGGAGGTTCACAGTACACACCTGATCCGTAAGTTTATCAGATTCCCCGTTGCTAATAATTATTTGTGACTATTCATTATTTAGAAGTAATTTGTACTTTTATTCAGTCGGTGGACTTTGTTATTTGTTGTCATTTAAGTTATTTACTATTGTTGATAATCGGGCATCAAACAGCCCGTGTTCAGAACCCATTGGGTTCCTCCCTTAACTCGCCAAATACGAAGGGGAGAGAGGACACTACGCCTATCTTCTGAAGATATTGTAATCTAGTCAGTTATTTTTATAATTTGAAAAAATACCTTTATTATTTATGATGAATTCTTCTACCAGGTTCCATAAATGTTTTAAATTTTTTTATTAAAATTAGCCCAAAATTTTAAGATTTATCAATAGATGACACTTGCCACAATCAACGGCGCATGCAACATTTTCTGCTCATCAATAGCTCTTTAATGTTTTGTGTGTAAAAGCCAATAACAATTAAGGTAATTCGCGTTTTGGATTTTTTGTGCTGATCGTAAAGAAAAAGTGCCCCCAGCTGGATAGTACACATTGACAATGTCTTGAAATTGCAAGGAATGTGTTAAAAGATGTTTTATCAGGTTCTGGACTTAACACAAGAGCACATCTTAAACAAAACCATGTCATTAATATAAGTGAACAACACTTGAAGAATTTTACCTTTTTGAAACTTTAGAGTTTGCATAAAGCACCCCGCCCCTCCCACTTTATTAATGTGCATTATGAAAAATATTTTGGTATTGCTAGGGTTAACGATTCTCTCTTTACGTACAGATACATGACGAAATATGCTGATGCTACTTATTAGCCTACAATATAGAATAGTATTTTATCATTACTCTTTTATGTTTATAGGCTACATACACATTTACAATGTGTTATTGGATGAGTCCTAGACTTTACAGTGGGTACAAGTTTCCTGATGATATCATGAATATTTATTACTGTCATGATTAATGACTGTTTACTAATTCTTCCAGCATATTATTTTAACAGTTTTAGTACTAAAGTCTGTTGATAAGTCAGTAGGTACCCCTGAGAGTTACTGTTTGGCTAAACACACACCCAAGAGAAGAATTACACTATTTACTATCACTAAAATGGTCATATTTACAAAATATTTAAATTTACCAAGATGAATACATACATGGCATCTGAAAGGCCAATAACATGCGGCACTTTATGCCATAAAAAATTCATCTTCATTGTAATAGATTGTTGTTAGTTAGTTTAGTTACTTTATTGCAAAGCTTTGTTCTAGTATGCAGCTGTCCATCTTGCTTCATTTTTTGTGTGTTAATGATTAGTGCATGTAGTTACAGCTTTTTGTCTGGTAGGTGATGTGGTTTCTGCTGTCATTTTCCTCACAAATAATGCCATCTCCAAAATGCGTAAGGAAGGCCATACAAGAAGTTTTTGTATTTTTAAACATTGGATTATCCAAGTTCGTGAACAGTGTTAACTTTTTGTTTTATAAACCAGCTTTGGCCTGCAAGAGAATTTCCCCCCAAAAATTACTCCATACCATAACAGTGATGTCACTCACGCATAGTAGGCCTAGCCTATACATTTTTTTATAATCTGCTATTTTAGAATTTTGAAGTGGTAACATATGGTTTTTAATTTGTTTGTAGAACTGTAGTTCACATGTTCATCCCATTTTTAGATTATCATGTGTCCGCAGACTGTGTAATTTAATGGTATTCACAGTTTCAACTTGCTTTTTTAAAGTCATGTAAATGAATTGACACTGTGGCCTTTTTCTGCATCTATTATGAGAGTAATTTTGGACAAATTCTGTATATGCAATTCACATACTTCCATTTCACCATGTACCTTATTTGCAGTCTTCCTTCTTTTTAGTAGGTTCATCATCATCTTCAAATTTAAGAAGCAAGTGATGTGGACTGGACAACTATAGACCACAAAATCATGAACGGGGTTAAACATGTAACATGTTTCCTTCTTGTACATTGACTTACACTTCTTGTTGCTGTTTTGAAGATGGGACAGTACCCATTTGTGCGTTGTTTGTGTATACTTAAAGTTCCAATTTTGTAGGCATTAACTCCTCATTAACACCTTTGTAAGATTTAATAATACAGACATTATATGTTCATTATATATCTGTGAAGTCGGGGCATCATTGGTAAAATGAAAGATACCACTTTTTGTATATGTAACATTTCTGAAACTCATACTACGAGCTAAATTTTTTGTAAGTGTACAAGTTTCTTGCATAATATTTTAGAGAAACCAAAGAACAACAGGAATGCTCTAAAACTTTTCAGGTCTCTCTTATCTTCCTTCTTCTAAGGACTCTCATTTCTCCACCATAAATTTTTCAGGAAATATTGTGAAGAAGAGGAATGCAGATGCCATCAAGACATTTGGCTTTTGCAGCTTCACACTTCTGTGCAATAAAAATCAGTAATGTTATCAGTGATAAATGAAAACTTTGTACTTCTGTTCACACTGTTTCCTTGTTATTCTCCAAAATATTGAACCTACCAATACCATCCATATGCTTTGACTCATGCTAACATCAAAATGGTTACGTAAACCACCTGTAGGATTCCAGTATGCATACAATATCTACATCTGTATCTCTGCTCTGGCAACCACTGTGAAGTGCATGGCAGAACGTGCATCTCATTTTGCCAGCTCCATCCCTGTTCGATTCACGTATTGAGCACAGGAAGAATTATTGTTTAAATGCCTTTGTTTATGCTGTAATTGATCTCTATTGTCCATCACAGTCCATCTGTGAGAGATTGTAGTATATTCCTGGAGTCGTCATTTAAAGACTATTCATGAAACTTTGTAAGTGGGCTTTCTCAGGGTAGTTTACGTCTATGTTCAAGAGTCAGCCAGTTCAGTTTCTTCAGCATCTCTCTGACCCACTCCTATGGGTCAAACCAACCTTTGACCATTCATGCTGCCCTCCACTATATACATTCAAATATCTCCTGTTAGTCCTATTTGGTGTGCATCCAATATACTAGAGCAGTATTCCAGAATGGGTTGCACAAATGATTTGTAAGCAATCTCCTTTGTAAACCTTTTGATTTTTTTTTTTTTTTTGTAGTATTCTACAAGTAAACCAAAGTCCACCATCTGCTTTACTCAAGTCTGTTATTGTCCAATTTCATATCCCTTCAAAGTTTTGCATCCAAGTACACTCTGTGATCAAAGTATCTGGACACCTGGCTGAAAATTACTGACAAATTCCTGTTGCCCTCCATGGTAATGCTGGAATTCAGTGTGGTATTAGCCAACCCTTAGACTTGATGACAGCTTCCTCTCCTGCAGGCATACATTTACTCAGGTGCTGGAAGGTTTCTAAGCCCATTCTTCAACAAGTGCTGCACTGAGAAAAGGTATCGATATCAGTAAGTGAGGCCTGGTACGAAGTCGGAATTCCAAAACATCCCAAAGGTGTTCTACAGGATTCAAGTCAAGGCTCAGTGCAGGCCAGTCCATTACAGTGGTGTTGTTGTCATGTAACCCCAGTGCCGCAGACCGTGCATTATGAACAAGTGCTCGATCATGTTGAAAGATGCAATTGCCATCCCCGAATTGCTCTTCAACAGTGGGAAGCAATAAGGTGTTTAAAACATTAATATAGGCCTGTGCTGTGATATTGCCGTGCAAAATGACATGGGTTGCAAGCCCCCTAGGTGAAAAACATGACCACACCATAACACCACCACCTCCGAATTTTACTGTTGGCGCTACACATGCTGGCAGATGATGTTTACCGGGCATTCACCATACCCACACCCTGCCATCGGATCACCACATTGTGTACTGTGATTCATCACTCCACACATTTTTCCACTGTTAAATCGTCCAATGTTTATGCTCCTTACATAAAGTGAGGCGTTGTTTGGCATTTACCGGCGTGATGTGTGACTTATGAGCAGCCGCTCGAATGTGGCATACAAGCTTTCTCACCTCCTGCCTGTCTGTCATAGTACTTGTGGATCCTGATGCAGTTTGCAAATTCTGTGTGATGGTCTGGATAGATGTCTGACTATTACACATTAGAACCCTTTTCAATTGTCAGCAGTCTCTGTCAGTCAACAGACAAGGTCAGCCTGTACACTTCTGTGCTGTAGTGTCCCTTCATGTTTCCACTTTACTACCACATCAGAAACTGTGGACCTAGGGGTGTTTAGGAGTGTGGAAATATCATGTACAGACATATGATACAAGTGACATCCAATCACCTGACCACGTTCGAAGTCTGTGAGTACCGCGGAGCCCCCCATTCTGCTCTCTCACAATGTCTAATGACTACTGATGTCGCTGATACGGAGTACCTGGCTGCAGCTGGTAGCACAATGCATCTAATATGAAAAACTTAAGTTTTTGGATGTGTCCAGATACTTTTTATCAAAAAGTGTATCTCATTGGCTTGAACTCAGATTCAACTACAAATCGATATTGGGTGGTAGTTTTGTGGATCACTTTTATGAACATTCTTGTAAAATGGTGCCCTTTCTTCCAACTACTTGGCATCCCCCCATCACCACTGCCACTAATACTGATTTCGCATTGCCCTCATCTTTTCAGTGGATTGAGAATTAAATTTGGGTTTCCCTTATAAAGGATTATTATAATTAATGGACTTGAGCATTTCTGCATTTTGGGTTTGCTACACTCAATTCCAGTTCCTGTGTCATTTTTTAGCAAGTGGACGCCAACTTTGGTACCGCTAACAGCCTTTACATACAACAGAATTTCTTAGGTTTTGTGATAAATCATTTGATAGTATTCTGCTATGGTAGTCATTGAAGGTGTCACACTTTGCTCCCTTGACAGCCAAACGTATTCCATTCAGCATCTCTCTATCTATAGCCGTATACTGTGTTTTACTTATGTTATGCTGGAGTCAGTTTCTTAGCAGTGACCATATACCATGGAGGGTCTCTTCCATTATGAACTGTTCTACTGCGTACATACCTGTCCAGTGCATGGCCAACTATTCTTTTAAAATTGAGCCATACTACTTCTACATGCTCCTGCAATGTACTGAAAGCTTCAAGTTCCTCTTTGGTATATGACACTACTACTTTTTATTATCTAATTTACTGAACATATTTACCTATCTGCTTCTTTTAGTTCTGTTTTGTAGTGTGGAATCTTTGTTTCCATAACCTCATGATGGTCACTGGTACCAGTTCAGATATGGACACCCTTAAAGAGGTCATGTCCGTTTATTGCCAGTAGATACTGTATATTTCCATCATGTATGGGGTTCCAAACTATCGGTTCTAGGTACTTTCCAGATAAGGCATTTAGTAATATCTCACAGGACATCTTATTATGCCCACCATTAACAAAACTGTAATTTTTCCAGTTGATTGTTTGATGATTAAAGTTTCCACTGCTGATTACAGTAAGATATGGGAACTTTTAGCTACAAGCGAACTTTTCTCTAAGTTTTGGTTACATCAAGAGGTGAGTTGGTGATAAAAAGATAAAATTTTCATTTTGTGCCCGTCCCTGATACTGAGTCTTGCCCAAAAATCTCACATGTGGCTTCAATTTATATCTCAGTGGGTTTGAGTTTCTTGTGTATCGCAACAAATACACAACCTCTGTTTCTCATTTGCCTATCCTTTTGACATGCAATTAAATTTTCCCCAAAAATCTCATTTCTGTGAATTGCGGGTTTCAACCAGCTTACTGTATCTAGTATTGTGAGCTTCGCTGCTTTTTCAGGAGCACTTACTCTGGCATAGGTTGGAGTAGCATGGAAAGCTGCATCGAACCAGTGTTTGGACTGAAGGCCACTACAACGAATACTACATCCCATATGAGCATCTTCCTGAAGTTTCAAAACTTAATAAACTATTTCCCCCATTTATAGCTTTTTGGCTAATTTGCCTGTGGTTATTTGAAAGATGGAAATTCACTAACGGGTCTAAAAGACCTCTGTCATGCATTATATGTGTAGTATGACAAAATTCATCCAGAAAATGGACTTGCACAAATAATGTCCCCTCCCTCCCCCCCCCCCCCCCCCAAAAAAAAAAAAGTAAAATAAATTTGAAGATTGTACAGAGCATGAACTAAAATAGACCATTTTTGCGGCACTTATTTGAAAAGATGAAAGTTTGCTGGATCAAAAAGAGCTCGCTTATGCATCCAGAGGTTAATGCTTGTGAAAAACCGGCTTTTGTATAATAAGTACTCAGCTTAGGAATTATTTTCGTCACATGATCTTTGCAGCAGCCTAAATTGGAAATTTCTGCTGTGATGTAAACCAACTAGCTGCACTTGCATTAAAGTCGCCTCATAAAATGTTGGAATGGAGTCTAGTACTACGACATTTACATCTGAATAGGAACATTGAAGACACCTTTTGGTGGATACATGAGCATTGTCTTTCCTCCAGTAGCACCATAATCTCAGATGTAAGTAAAGGTATATCAGACAACTTCACACTTAGGGCATTGTAGACTTAAAAAACTTCTCACCAAGTGGCAGCAGGGGTACACACACACAAAAGGATTTAACTTTCACAAGTTTTCGCTTGGTGAGTAGATTTTTTTTTATCCGTCCATTTACATTATATTATCAATAGTTGATTATTTTCTTTGTTATAAGTTAGGGCATTTTGTAACTTTTGCTTGGTTAACCATATAAGCTGCCATGTTATAAACCAAACATTTCTTTGTTGAGTTGCTTTCAAAATCTACAGCATATGTTGTCATTTGGACCGGGTTTTGTGGTGATACATATAGAACACACACACACACACACACACACACACAGTGTTCTATTGATTACATTTTCCGGTTCCAAAACTGTCTTGTTACCTTGTTCCAAAAGTTTAGCTAAACCCCACATTTGGCTTACATACGATGTCAAGGAACATTCACATACATATCTCAGTTTGTATTAGAATGTAAGAACTTTTACAGGGACAAGTGCAAAATTGAGGAAGTCTGTTGCTGATGAATGATCATTGAAACTCAGGGACTTTATGATGCTGAAATGGCGAAGTTTAGCATGATTTTTTTTTCAGTGTATTTCTGAAACATTTTCTGTACCTAATCAGATATACTTTTAAGTTACTCATAGAGACTGGAGATGTCTTTTGGGAGCAGAGTTGTTACATTTATCGGCAAGAAAGTTTCTAGATTTACTTAAGGCTTTGTGAGCCTTTGAGTTGTTACATAAGGTGCCATTAGGGAAATAAGTTATATACGTGGACTGATTAGGTAAGGAATGAGAAGGTTCTACGCAGAATGGGAGAGGAAAGGAATATGTGGAAAACACTAATAAGGAGAAGGGACAGGATGATAGGACATCTGCTAAGACATGAGGGAATGACATCCATGGTACTAGAGGGAGCTATAGAGGGCAAAAACTGTAGAGGAAGAGAGAGATTGGAATACGTCAAGCAAATAATTGAGGACGTAGGTTGCAAGTGCTACTCTGAGATGAAGAGGTTAGCACAGGAAAGGAATTCGTGGCAGGCCGCATCAAACCAGTCAGTAGACTGATGACAAAAAAGAAAAAAAAAAGTCTACCAAGTTGTTCATATTACTTGTGAATTCCTCTGTTGCTTTACTACCTTCAAATCCTATACCTTTTATTTCCCTGAAGAATTTTATGCTCTTCACAACTGAACAACTGAGTGACTGAACAGAACTCATTGTATGTTCATTCATTGATATGATGCCTGACCCAAATGAGTGGAAGTTAACTTGTGGGAAATTTTCAGTCCTGCATATCTGGGGAATTATCATATGGATAAAAATTGTAGTTAAACTTCTCGTCATGAAAAATTACATCAGTTTTACCACAAAAATATCTGAAAATACCCATTTCTGCTGTTTTTTATTTGGGTTTGGTATAGAGTAAGTAATTTTATATTTTATGCCACTAATTCCTAGAAATACTCAATTTTTTTATGTAATTGACTGTCAGCTGCAATAATTTTTGTTCTTGCTCGCTCTAGCTGGATAATCACTTGAGTTAGTATCTATAAGATGGCAGCACCAGGGTTGTGTTGGAACCCACATCCACAGCTACTGGTTGAATCCATTTATGGAGCAGATGTTAACATTAGAGCATGATTTTAAAGATTATCCTTACAATTACCTTTAATACATTCCTATAGATGAATAGAACCATTGAGCCTCAGTCAAGCATTATTGAACTACAATAATTTTTCTTGAAGCTTCATCTTTGTCAAAAATCAACTTGCACATGAATTTGTTTTCATATTGTTCATCCTGAAAATAATTAAAGTTGTTTCCACAGCATGTGTATTAATTGTATGTGCATTTGAGACTCTGTACTAAACTTCAGAGGTGTGTACCCCAAGAAAGCGGCAACAATTCATGCTTTGAAAAATGCCTAACTTTTGGGCAACTTAATTTTTAGGAGTACAATGTTCAGAAGAAATTTGTCATACTTGATTCACTTGTTGTTTTTCAGTTAACATTTACTTAAAATTAGGTCAGCCGGGGTTTTATGTTTCTTACTGTATTTCAAATGGTGCTGTGCCATGTTGCATTTTTCATATGTAAGCTACTTTCGCAGTAGATCGATTTTAGTGTAGCTTCTCAGTTTATTTTGTAATTGCACAACTTTTAATTCCTTATACTTTAGTATACTTTCTGATCAGACTATCACTGCATCTGGTACCGATTCATTTCGAGCAGAATAAACACTGGCAGACATGACAGTGTCTTCCAATGTACCATGCCCTCTGCCATAACTTGTCTTTAGTAAATATTTTACTGGTTATTGTATTTAGATAATCGTTGGGGTATATAGTTTGGTAAAATGAGGAATATCTCTTGCTTGGAAAGACCATCATTCTCTAGTGCTGGAAGGACCAGCTTTTCTGAACTACCCAGATGCAACACATTCTTCACTCCTGTAATCCTTCTTGTCTCACACTCTGCTAACCGTCTGCAACCACACTTCTACTAGAGAGAGAGCGTGTGTGTGTGTGGGGGGGGGGGGGGGGGGGGGGGGGATTGCAAAATTTTCATTCTTTTTTTTGTGTGTCCTTACAGTGTTTTTTCCACTGAGATAATGTACTGTGTTGCGTCCCATGTGCTCCATACTGAGGATGCATGATTGTATGTACTTTGAGGGAATTGACATATCATGAGAAGTGAAGAAAAGTAATATTTGCTTGAAGCAATAGAGCATAATAACAATTAATACAGGTATAGAGAGAATAAAGAGCGCTCGATTACCATTCTGTCAGTATATTTGAACTTAATACACAGAAAAACCATTTTGCAATAAGAAGCATGTAATCTATAAAATACTCTTTGAATATGGATATGACTGTCATGTAGTTAAAGAAGCTTTTCATAATGTTCACAGATTTTCATTTGCCGGTGATTGTGTATATTGTTCTTAAGATAAATTAGTTTTTTCTAGGAGTATACGAATGAGGCAGATGTAACAAAAAAGACTACCACATATTATTAAGCTGT
The DNA here is from genome assembly GCF_023897955.1 of Schistocerca gregaria. NCBI lineage: Eukaryota > Metazoa > Arthropoda > Insecta > Orthoptera > Acrididae > Schistocerca > Schistocerca gregaria. Next base: position 488,713,838 of record NC_064927.1, read on the forward strand.
TGAACTAAGTCCATCATCCAATGTGGATGAAACCAAACTTACATACAAGCACAAATCTAACACACTTGACTAGTGTTGTCTCTGGACCAACTGGATCAAGATAGCCTCCCAACACCTCCTGTATGTTGTGACCAGCAATTTATACTTTCCATATTGTCGTATATGTAAATCATGTTGTAAGTTTGAAGGTTTCGTGTTATCCAACTTTGTAATACAGCACTGTATTGTATGTGATGTTGCACATAGATTGATCAGTGTAAAATGTAAAAGTACTTTTGAGTGGAAGCCATTATCATTCCCAGTCAGTCATTAACTGATTGAGCATGGACATTTTATTATGGTCTCCTAGTTGTATTATTATCAATGACGACATCTAGGAAATGTGGTCTGTCTGTGCAACTAAGTAAAAGGCTATTTGTTTCTGTGCAATAATCATTTTGCTGCTTCTTATTTATGAAGCATTCTCAGGGGTGTGGATTTAAAGTTATTGATGTAAGATGGAAAATACTTTGTAATTGAAAACAGAGTAACTATAAGAAAACTGCTTAGTTACATGACAACTTTGAAACCCATGACAATACAAATTATCTTTCAGTTACCACATGAATTTTCTTACAGTGTACCATAAAATATATTTGCTAAGCTCTGCCAACTTAATAAATAATTACAGTCATTTCAAATAGTGCTTTTTTTACACTTCTTACAGTGTAGAGAGTCTTAAAAAAAAGGGAGTTGTTTTCAAAATGCTCAGTCTTAAAAATTGCTTTTCATGGATGCTATTTTACCAAAATTGGTAACAAGGTTCTTCTGTCACTTTTTTTTAATGACAGTGTTGTTGCCAGTCAGTTTTTACCAATAGATATCTGGCATCATATAACGTATTGGTCTTGCAGTGTCACTAGAATGCACCCTCATCTGCTTCTTAATGTTTTCATCTCCATCTGCATCTACATGGATACCTTGCAAATCACATTTAAGTGCCTGGCAGAGGGTTCATTGAACTACCTTCACAATTCTCTATTATTCCAATCTCGTATAAGGTGCAGAAAGAACGAACACCTACATCTTTCCGTACAAGCTTTGAGTTCCCTTATTTTAGCGTGGTGATTGTTTCTCCCTATGTAGGTCGACGTTAATAAAATATTTTCGCATTCAGGGGAGAAAGTTGGTGATTGGAATTTCTTGAGAAATTTCCGTCACAATGAAAAAGCCTTTCTTTTAAAGATGTCCAGCCCAAATCCTGTATCATTTCAGTGACACTCGCTCCCATATTTTGCTATAATACAAATATGCTGCCCGTCTTTGAACTTTTCTGATGTACTCCATCAGTCCTATCTGGTAAGGATCCCACACCGTGCAGCAGTATTCTAAAAGAGGATGAACAAGCATAATGTAGGCAGTCTCCTTAGTAGATATGTTACATTTTATATGTGTCCTGCCAATAAAATGCGGTCTTTGGTTAGCCTTCCCCACAACATTTTCTATGTGTTCCTTCCAATTTAAGTTGTTCGTAATTTTAATTTCTAGGTATTTAGTTGAATTTACGGCCTTTAGATTTCACTGATTTATTGTGTAACCTTTTAGCACTTGTGTGGATGACCTCACACTTTTTGTTGTTTAGGGTCAACTGCTAATTTTCACACCACTCATATATCTTTTATAAATTGTTTTGCAATTTGTTTTGTTCTTCTGATGACTTTATTACTTAGTAAACAAGCGTCGTCTGCAAACAACATAAGATGGCTGCTCAGATTGTCTCCCAAATCGGTTACATAGACAAGGAACAACAAAGGGCCTCTAACACTACCTTGGGGAACACCAGAAATCACTTCTGTTTTACTCAATGACTTCCCGTCAATTATTACAGACTGTGACCTACCTGACAGGAAATCACAAATCAAGTCACATAACTGAGGCAATATTCCACAAGTACGCAATATCACTACAAGCCGCAATATCAGTTGAATTGTAATAGGCTGGGCGAGTGTTCAGATGGCCTAACATTCTTCTATCCCAGTGAACTTTACTTTTGTCGTCTTTATGTGCGAGTGTGAGCAATGGCCTTGAGCGGGGTGGCAGACTCCAAATGTTCATTGCATGCAGTTCCTGTTGCAGTGTCCTCGTTTGGGATGGACCTTCATTCACAGTCAGGTTTGGAAGCGATTTTGCTTCACAAGGCATGAAATGCGTCTCTGGTCCCTCTCTACCAGGATCTTTTTCCGACCAAAATTCTGATGTCATGTTTCGTGGCCTCGTGCATTATGACATGTTGAATAGTCTGGTGCAAAACACCTACAAATCCAGAAACTTCACACACCATATTGCCAAGGGCGTGGCCAAATATGATTACCCCTTTTTTGCAGTTCTGTCATGTTTACTCACATTTATGTATAATCTCTAGTGAAACGTAAATCAGTGATTGCTGCTGCCTTACACTCACATGGAGGAAGCCCACGTTCAGTTGAGCACGACTCGCTCGCTTTACCAACTGTAAAGGGTTAATGATTCATCTATGCATAGCCATTGATGTGTAACTAATCTTTTTCCGATGAGCTTATAACGTCAATATGTGCTCCTGGTAGCTCATCCCCCTACTGTTCAGGTTCTTAACTCATATCCAGTAATAAGGCTCACAAACAGCACACAGTCTGTATTTACTTGGCTATAAGATACTTTTGCCCCCAAATTCGACATTCAAAAAATACAGTGTTGGCTAACATTCACATATTATCATCTCTAAGGTGTGCATTTTTACATAGGGTAATGGATTAATACAGAAGTTGTCTTACACTTACAGATGAATCTGTGATAAATTAGGTCCTGCACATTTTTAGTTTGAAGAATTCGTAATGGTTTGAGGACGAACAGTGTCACCAGGTTGGCTGCGCTGTAGGATGTATGTGAGGAGGGGAGTAGTAAGCGAGAAACAGATTTCATCCTGTTGCCAGCCATGTGATTGTGTACAGCACTCCTAGGCTGTTTATGAGCATCTGCCATGCTCAACACTCTTCGGTGAGTCTGTGCTTGGCTACCATGGGGCCTCAACCTTTGCAGCACTTTTTTCTCTTCATTGCAGCATTCTATCCTCCTGCTATTCTTTTTTCCCCCCTTCCTTGGGGAACATGTCTGATATATTCTTGGGAATATGTTCTCAAGTTTTAGTAGCCTGACAGCAAAACAGCCCCTCCTCTGGTTTTTCTTTCTTTCTTCATTCTCCATTTCCGATCCTTCCTCCATTTTGGCACTTGATGTTCCTCTCTGCTTCTTCTTTCTCCCTGTGTGCTCCTGAAGGATGGCCCACGTATCCTATACGTAACAGGTGACTAGAAAACAAATAATTCCCAGCTGTGGGGTGACTGGTAGGGTTTGCACATATCCCCTGGTACAGGCCAGGCCCCGGAACCGCGTGTCTGCTACAGTCGCAGGTTCGAATCCTGCCTCGGGCATGGATGTGTGTGATGCCCTTAGGTTAGTTAGGTTTAAGTAGTTCTAAGTTCTAGGGGACTGATGACCACAGATGTTAAGTCCCATAGTGCTCAGAGCCATTTGAACCATTTTTTGAACAGGCCAGGCCCAGGGAGGGGTAATTGCATGAGTTGTTACCTCCCCAAATCACCAATTGGTCCCTCTGTTAGGGGTTTGGAAGGTGTGACTTGAGGTGTGAACAACCACCCAAGGTAAGTGAGCCCCTGTCTGAGGGGGACCCCCCGTTGGAGACACCCGCAATCATGGGAACTTTTTTCCAATGAGCCAATAATCACAATAATCATCTCAGTGTACATCTACTGCATGTAAATGGAATGATGCTATAGATTCCAAGACCCTCCTACCTGCACCTCGGTTCCTCATGGTATCATGTACTGAAGGAGGTCAGTCCTTTGCTACAGTTAATCTGTTTATTATTCAGAAATATGTTGATGCAATTGCCGGCCCTGTGAAATCCTGCCCTCGTTTACATAATGGCACTTTATTTTTGGAGACCAATTGTGATTCTCAAGCCCAGCAACTGCTTGCAGCTTCACTCCTCCATGGCTATCCTGTTCATGTTGAGGCCCATAGAGCACTGAATTCTTTGCATTGTGTATGTACACTAGGCTTGTTGATGATCTAAGCGTGGGAGAAATCCAAACTTACCTCTCCAATCAGGGCGTCAATGCAGTCCATATGATAATGAAAGGGGTTTATGCAGCTTTAGTGCCTGCGCACACTCTTGTTCTCATGTTTGATAGAACAGTGCTGCCACCAAAGATCCAAGCAGGCTATGAAGTCATTACGGTCTGACCGTACATTCCAAACTCAAAGTGCTGCTACCAGTGTCAATTTTAGGACCACACTTGAATGTCATGTTGAAATGTGGCCAAGTGTGATACTAGTGGTAGGGATGCTCTTGGAGGATGATCATTCACCACCTTCTACCTGCTGTATCAATTGCAATGGTGACCATGCAGCTTCCTCTTGAGAGTGTCTCGTACATCTCGATGAATGGGCCATCCCGGAGATCCGGCTGAAAGAAAAACTGCCTTACCCTTCACTCACAAGTTGTTTGCTCAATGGAAGCCTAGTGTTTTACCATCTGGCACTTACACTACTGTTCTTGCAACACTTCACTCTACAAAGGACATGGACATGCAGACTTGCGATCTCAAATTCAGCACCGCAGTTGTAAAATCGCCCAATGTCAAGGTTGCATCTCGGTCTCCTCCTCCTCCAGCTGTGCAACAAGCCACCGAACCCAGTGGCAAAATCGCCTGCTAAACAACTGTCAGACTGGATAGAACAGAAGGAATATTCCCACAAAAACTTTCCACGTCCATCCAGCCAACAAATATATTACTCTTCATTTGCCAACTGCAAAGGCTCCAAGAGATCAAAAGTAAACGATTTTCTCCTTCGCCAACTCTGAGATCCTTGTCAGCAGTGTTGTCGTGGTACCCTCACCAGATCGACCTCAGTTTCACCAGTACACACCACCAACTGTTTCTCTCCACTGGAACTCCCAGGCTGACCCATTGAGAATGCTGATGCCTCTGTAGATGTCATGGAACAGTACCGTCCCCTCCAGTCTCTGCACTCCATAGCAATTAGTCATTGAAGGATGGCACTCGGCAGTCACCCTCGCCCCCTCTCCTGCGGACAGCATTCCGTCTCCGGGTGGGGGGGGGGGGGGGAGGGGGGGCTCATAATGCTCATCCAGTATGACGTTCATAGCCAAACCACTTCGCTGAACACCCAGCTGCAAATTGTTGCAGTTCGCATTTTCCTGCTTCGCTTCGGCTTTGTATCGTCTCCATCATTCAGCGTCACCAGGGAGACTTCCTCTGGCTTATTGGACAACTCACTCACACCTGTTTCCTGCTCTGTGACTTTAATGCACACCATTCCCTTTTGGGTTCATTCAGAACCTGTCAGAGAGGTGCCGTCTTGGTTGCCCTTTTCAATCAACTCAACCTCATCTGCCTTAACACTGGAACACCCACATTCTTTTCAGACTCTTGTGCACACCTATTCCCAATTGGACATCTCATTCTGCACTGCCCAGCTTGCCCGTTGTCTCAAGTGGTCCATTATCTGTGACACATACTCAAGCAACAATTTCCCGTGTGCTGGCCATTTGTTGACTCCTACCCCATCTGCGTGTAAACCGAATTGGCAGCTTTCTAAGACCGACGGGAGGCCTTACTGTTCCCTGGCAACCTTATACGAACAACCAAGTAGAATACCTTACAAATGTTATCCTTACTGCCATAGAATGTTCCTATCCTCACACTTCATCATTATTACTTCGTGTCTCAATCCCTTAGTGAACAGAGGCGTGCTGCATTGCAATTTGCATGCGGAGACATACTCATTGCATCTTTAACGGTCATCCTACAATGGCGAACTGCATTCATTATAAACAGTTGCATGCGCAGTCTCGTCTCACTCTTTGGTGTAGCAAAAAGGCTATCTGGATTTCTTTTACTAATTCTTTTCAGCATTTCCACTCCCTTCTCCATTGTGTGGGTCAACCTCTGGCAGCTTTCTGGGATCAAGTCCAGTTCCCCAATATCTGGCCTGGCCTTAGCAGATGATGTCATTGTGGACTCCATTTCTATCCTCAACAGCTTAGGCCACTATTTTGTGGAGATTTTGAGTTCCACTCACTAACACCTTGCCTTCCTCCATTGGATATGAGTGGAGGATGCTCAGGTGATACCCTTCTCCTATCAGAATCATGAATGCTACAGTGCTGCCTATACTATGAGGGAGCTGTATCATACTCCCATTTCACCCCGATCTTCTGCCCCAGGGCAGGACGATGTTAACATTCAGATGTTGTAGTACCTTTCTCTTGCGGGCAAGCACTTTCTCCTTCATATGTACAATCGCATTTGGCCAGATGTCATGTTTCCCAGATGCTGGCATGAAACCATCGTCATACCCATACGTAAGCCCAGTAAGGACAGACACCTTCCTTCTAGCTATTACCTCATTTCTCTCACCAGCTGTGTGTGTAAAATGATTGAACGTATGATTCATATCTGCCTGGTATGGTGACTTAAGCCTTGCAATGGCGTTTGAGCGCACAGTTCTGCAGTTTTCTTTCTCATCAGTTTGTCAACCCATGCTGTGATGTATTTCTTTGGAAATACTGGTCTGTGGCCACTTTTTTCTTTATTTTGAGAAAGGCTACGACAGCTGCTGGAGGACTAGTATCTTCCATGCTCTCTACACTTGGGGCTTCTCTGAGGCTGTCTGCCCCTTTTTCTTCGGGAGTTTTTAAAAGATAGGTTTTGGAGGTACATTTGGGTTTTGCCTTGTCAGGCACCTTTATCCAGAAAAATGGGGTGCCTCAGGGCTCCATCCTAAGTGTTGTCCTCTTTGCTACAGCCATTAACCTGGTTATGGCCTGTCTCCCACCAGGTATCTCCAGCTCCCTTTTCGATGATAATTTTGTGATCTATTGCAGTCTCCAAGAATCTGTCTCCTTAAAAGGCATCTTCAGTGATGTCTCTATTGTCTTTATTCCTGGAGCATCAACAGTGGGCTTTCACTTTTCCACTGACAAAACCGTCTGTATCAATTTCTGGTGGTGCAGTGAGTTTCTTCCACCTTCTGTTGCTCTTTCGTTCGCTGAAACTGCAAAATTGGTGGGGCTCATGCTTGATAGGGAACTTTCTTGGTCCTCCCATGCGTCTTACATGGCCACACACTGTACCTGGCCTCTCAGTGGCCTGTGTGTGCTAAGCGGTACTTCCAATGGAGCAGATCAAACCACCGTCGTCCATTTGAACCTATCCCTTGTCCGTTTGAAATTAGACTACGGGTGTTTTGCTTACACATCTGCACGTCATCTGTCGTACACCATCTAAATACAATCCACCATCGTGGAACCCGTTTGGACACTGGCGCCTTTTACTCTAGCCCAGTTGAGAGTATGCAGAAGCTGCCGAACTATCACTGTCATACCAATGTGATGCTCTCCTCTGCCGATATGCCATGCTCGGCCACCCATCCTTCGCCTCATCCTTCGCTGGCTCCTTTGACCACCAGGATGGGGCATATCCCTCTTCTCGGAGTTCTCTTTTGGCTATTGCTCCGACAGCTTAACTTCGCACTACCTGCCATCTTCGTGACTCTGTATTGTACGCAGTCCATCCCTTAGGGCAACCGGTCAAAGAAAGCTTTCAATTGTTCACTCTTGATGGAGCCGATGGAGCCACTGTGATGTTTATGTGGGTCCCTACGCTGCTCCCAAAACTGCAGTCCTCCTAACTTGACCCACTAGTTCTTCCATTCCTTCCGATGATCTTGTTGCTGTCAGCAGGTGGTGTTGCTTTGTCATGACCACTGGTCTTCCCTTCATGGGAACAAGCTCCAGGGAATTAAACCTCTCCCAGTGGCTTGGCCAACCTCTTCTCGGCCCTTTTGCTATGAGGAGACCATTTTAGCTAGGTTGCACATTGGGCACTGTTGTTTTAGCCATTGCCATTTGTTAAGTGGTGATCCTCCACCACATTGTGCTCATTTTCATCAGCCTTTGACTGATTGCCATTTCCTGACTGAATGCCTGTTTTTTGACTACTTATTTTCTAATGTCTGTCTGCTGTCTTGAGTTATCAGCCATTTTAGAGTACACTGCACAGGCTGTTGACCATGTTTTACTTTTTATCTGCCATAGCAGTATGGCGAAGGACATTTAATCTTTAGATCCGGATCTCTGTTGTCTCTACCTCATATTTTGTGGCCCTTTCTCCAAGAGGAAGCCTTTGCTCTTAACACTTTGTCCTTCCATCAATTGGGATTAATATGTAGTTGCTTCTAACTCCTTTTTTCGTCGTAGTGGTACAAGGTTTTGACATGGGTGCATATGGCCTAAAACAAAACAAATACCATGCTTAAATTGCAGTTCACCTGAATCTATTTGCAGTTGGAACTGAACTGAGTTTAAATTTGGGCAGATACCCAACAATAACAGCCTACATGTTTCTACAAATTAGTACTGAAAAAGAAAATGTTTTTGCTAAACACTTGAAATGCAGCACAAAAAATGAAACTTAGGCTTTGACAACGCCGGTAAAGCTGCCACTGCTCTATAGTACTTTGATTTTGCGATAGTGTTGCTCTGAAGTGGCACAATTTCTGTCAATTCAGCTGTAAGGAACTATGTGTTGTCATTGAGTTTGCTTTTACTGTCAGTGCTGTAAAAGGCACTACAAACATATCAATTTAGTTCCCGGTCAACCAAGCAAACAACTAGTTTGGTGGCAGCCTACACATGTCCCAACAAAATGCACTAAACAATTGCAGTGCTGCTCTGTTGCTATCACTGGTTGCAAATGTTTATAATGAGTTCATTGAGGACATGTTCTACAAACTGCTGCTACTGCTCTTACAAAAAAAAAAGCTAGAAACAAAAACTGGGATTTTCCTTGGCTATTTTAGATGTAACAAGACCAAGCCTAGAGAAAGTTGTGGACAAGGAAGTGGCTTATGCAAAGAAGGAAATTTACCCAAGCTTTGTTATTTACGGTGCTGGGAGTCATTGATTTTCATAAATATGTAAGAATGGATGAAATGTGCTTTTCGGGGCTGCTGAATGTCATGAAACCATTCTTAACGAAAAAGAATACAATCATGAGAGATGCGATAAGTTGTGAAGAGAGGCTGTTAGCTACATTTGGTGTCCAACCACTGAAGAAATTATGAAGATTTCAAATTCAGTGTTGTTGTTCCTTCATAGTTGTTATCAAAAATGATTCCTGAAACCTGCAGTGTGGTTTAAAGATGCCGGAGGGAATATATCAAGGTAATAGAAAACAGATAAAAAATAAAACAAATAATATTCAAGTAAACTTTATTAGCATACATTTGTACCATAAATCATCATCATTTTGAACTGTTTCCAGCCACGTGCTGGTTCTGTTTGGAACACATTTTCCCACCGTCCTTCTGTGTTCACTCTGGTCTGTCCTTGCCTCTTTCTTCAACACACTCTTCCACACCTTTCGGCCATCTGTCCCTCGGTCTTCCTCTTGGTCATTTCCTTCACGTTTCCATTTCTTGTATCTTCTCGTGACTCCTCTTGTTTTCCTTTCTTTTTAAGTACCCATAACGTCTCATCTTTGGTGTTCTTATCATGCTCTACAAAGGTTTCTCTTTCACTATTTCGCTTGCCCTTTCATTTCTCAACCTCTCTTATTGTTACTCCTGTCCTACTTCCGAGGAACTTCATTTCACCTGCTTGTAATTTGGTTATATCTCTTTCCTTGATTACATATGTTTCAGATGCTTAGGTCAGTGTAGGGATGTGGTAAAGTCTGTATATTTCTTCTTTGTTTTTTTTTTTTTTTTATGGGATAGCTTTGTTCCAATAAGGCTCCTAACACTTTGTAGGAATGTTTTTGCCTGTCTGCCACATTCACTGATCTCTTTCACACTTCTCAAAATATTTGATGCTTTCCATCTTCTTCAATTGTTCACCTTCAATTCTTATTCCATTAGTTGACCTAGCTTTCTTTCTAGTTGTAACTAGGATCTCACATTCGTTAACATTATATTTCATTCCATACCGCCATTGTTTGTTCCCAAGCATCCACCTGTTCCTGAATCTCCTCCTCTCCGTCTTCTTAAATCATCAAGTCATCTGCGAACACCTTTGCTGTAATCTTGTCTTTGTAGTTTTTATCTGACATCTTAACCATTATCTATTTGTGGACCACAGTGAAGAGGAGAGGTGACAGTTCACTGCTCTGTTTCGCACCACTTCTTCGCTGGAACCAATCCATCCTTTCGTTTCCCACTTTCACACAACTCTGCAATCCTTTCTGTTCCCTTTCTCGAACACGTGATAGTTAGTGCCCCCCTTCCAATCTTCTGGAGTCTTCTTCTCGTTCTACACCACCCTTGTCACACAGTACACTGTTTCCTAACCTCCCCTGCTGCCTTCACCACGTTGACAGTTACTTCATCCGTACCTGCTGCCTTTTCTACTTTCATCTTGTCCAGTGCCATTTCCATTTCTTTCCATGTCATGTCCTTTTCCCTCCGAGAGGTTACTTCTAACTCCTATATTCTACCAGGTGTAGAAGTATGAAAGAGAATTTCTGTATATATGGTGTCAGCCGTCAGTGTAGGGTGTTTGAGACTGCATATGCAGTGCCACCTGCTTCCTCTAATGGCTGACGATGAGTGTCAACACACACAGTAACCCAAGTTCCATACACTGATATCAGTTTCATGGGATGAAAATTTAATAGTCATGGGTGACTGGAATTCGGTAGTAGGAAAAGGGAGAGAAGGAAACATAGTAGGTGAATATGGACTGGGGCAAAGAAATGAAAAGACGAAGCCGCTTGGTAGAATTTTGCACAGAGCACAACGTAATCATAGGTAACACTTGGTTCAAGAATCATAAAAGAAGGCTGTATACATGGAAGAAGCCTGGAGATACTGACAGGTTTCAGATAGATTATATAATGGTAAGACAGAGATTTAGGAACCAGGTTTTAAATTGTAAGACATTTCCAGGGGCAGATGTAGATTCTGACCACAATCTATTGGTTATGATTTGTAGATTAAAACTGAAGAAACTGCAAAAAGGTGGGAATTTAAGGAGATGGGACCTGGATAAACTGAAAGAACCAGAGGTTGTACAGAGTTTCAGGGAGAGCATAAGGGAACTATTGACAGGAATGGGGGAAAGAAATACAGTTAGAAGAAGAATGGGTTGCTTTGAGGGATGAAGTAGTGAAGGCAGCAGAGGATCAAGTAGGTACAAAGACGAGGACTAGTAGAAACCCTCGGTTAACAGAAGAAATATTGAATTTAATTGATGAAAGGAGAAAATATAAAAATGCAGTAAATGAAGCAGGCAAAAAGGAATACAAACGTCTCAAAAATGAGATCGACAGGAAGTGCAAAATGGCTAAGCAGGGATGGCTAGAGGACAAATGTAAGGATGTAGAGGCTTATCTCACTAGGGGTAAGATAGATACTGCCTACAGGAAAATTAAAGAGACCTTTAGAGATAAGAGAACCACTTGTATGAACATGACGAGCTCAGATGGAAACCCAGTTCTAAGCAAAGAAGGGAAAACAGAAAAGTGGAAGGAGTATATAGAGGGTCTATACAAGGGTGATGTACTTGAGGACAATATTATGGAAATGGAAGAGGATGTAGATGAAGATGAAATGGGAGATACGATACTGTCTGAAGAGTTTGACAGAGCACTGAAAGACCTGAGTCGAAACAAGGCCCCAGGAGTAGACAACATTCCATTGGAACTACTGACAGCCTTGGGAGAGCCAGCCCTGACAAAACTCTACCATCTGGTGAGCAAGATGTATGAGACAGGCGAAATTCCCTCAGACTTCAAGAAGAATTCCAATCCCAAAGAAAACAGGTGTTGACAGATGCGAAAATTACCGAACTATCAGTTTAATAAGTCACAGCTGCAAAATACTAACACGAATTCTTTACCAGACGAATGGAAAAACTAGTAGAATCCGACCTCGGGGAAGATCAATTTGGATGCCGTAGAAACACTGGAACACGTGAGGCAATACTGACCCTACGACTTATCTTAGAAGCTAGAGTACGGAAGGGCAAACCTACGTTTCTAGCATTTGTAGACTTAGAGAAAGCTTTTGACAACGTTGACTGGAATACTCTCTTTCAAATTCTAAAGGTGTCGGGTAAAATACAGAGAGCGAAAGGCTATTTACAATTTGTACAGAAACCAGATGGCAGTTATAAGAGTCGGGGGACATGAAAGGGAAGCAGTGGTTGGGAAGGGAGTGAGACAGGGTTGTAGTCTCTCCCCGATGTTATTCAATCTGTATATTGAGCAAGCAGTGAAGGAAACTAAAGAAAAATTTGGAGTAGGTATTAAAATCCATTGAGAAGAAATAAAAACTTTGAGGTTTGCCGATGACATCGTAATTCTGTCAGAGACAGCAAAGGACTTGGAAGAGCAGTTGAATGGAATGGACAGTGTCTTGAAAGGAGGGTATAAGATGAACCTCAACAAAAGCAAAACGATGATAATGGAATGTAGTCGAATTAAATCTGAGGGAATTAGATTAGGAAATGAGACACTTAAAGTGGTAAAGGAGTTTTGCTATTTGGGGAGCAAAATAACTGATGACTGTCGAAGTAGAGAGGATACAAAATGTAGACTGTCAATGGCAAGGAAAGCGTTTCTGAAGAAGAGGAATTTGTTAATGTCAAGTATAGATTTAAGTGTCAGGAAGTTGTTTCTGAAAGTATTTGTATGGAGTGTAGCCATGTATGGAAGTGAAACATGGACGATAAATAGTTTGGACAAGAAGAGAATTGAAGCTTTCGAAATGTGGTGCTACAGAAGAATGCTGAAGATTAGATGGGTGGATCACATAACTAACGAGGAGGTATTGAATAGGATTGGGGAGAAGAGAAGTTTGTGGCACAACTTGACCAGAAGAAGGGATCGGTTGGTAGGACATGTTCTGAGGCATCAAGGGATCACAAATTTAGCATTGGAGGGTAGTGTAGAGGGTAAAAATCGTAGTGGGAGACCAAGAGATGAATACACTAAGCAGATTCAGAAGGATGTAGGTTGCAGTAGGTACTGGGAGATGAAGAAGCTTGCACAGGATAGAGTAGCATGGAGAGCTGCATCAAACCAGTCTCAGGACTGAAGACAACAACAACAACAACAACAACAACAACAACAACAACAACGTTATAAGTTTGCCCTGCCACAGTTGTAAATTACATGGGTGACAGCTTCCGTAGTACATTTTTAAGTGGCATCTAAACTTGATCCTTCTCAATTTTTTTAAAAGATGTCCTAGGTCCTGGACGGTGATAAAATACAACATATACATCTTGGTTTTGACAGTCAATATTATCAACTTCTCCAATCCACCACTGTTCATTGTAAACACAAGCCACTGTGTCTTTATTTTCAAGAACCAGTTGTACAAGTTTTCCACACTGATGAAGTTCACTATCAGGTGAACTTGATGTGATCTTACACGTCAGTAAGTTGTTTGAATGGGATACAAAAAAAGGAAAGGTTGAGTGCCTTTAATCTTCTGACAAGTATTGTACCTTTCCTTCAAGACACTGTCATAGAATTCTTGTATTTCCTCAAATTGTAGAAAAACATAGGTAATTCCTTTGATATGTTTTTTACAGAATTCAAACATTTCTTGAGGTGTTATGATATGATTGTCATCAGTCCACTGCAGACTTTCTTTCGTGACAGCTCGCTTTGTTGTACCCCTGACACCATCAAAAGCATTCTTCACATGGCATGAAGTGAAAAAGTGCCATTCTACATGAAACCCAAAATCTTCTTTAATGAAATGAGATGTTAATAAATGTCTTTTTGTTTTTATATTGAGTTGCTGCCCCATCGAAAAAGTAAATCAGTTTTTTTGTGGAAGGGTGCTGCTGTTTAATGTAGTGTGTTAATTTTAGTTGAAATATGTGTACTACTGTAGTGTTATGTTCAAGGTAGTCACTTATGACGCAAAAGCTGTGGCTCATTAGTTCATCATCATCTTTATAATAGAATACAAATGGATGAACTGTGGCCTGTTTGTTTACCCAGTGGTGCCCTTGTACTTCATCTTGAACAACAAAGGAATAATTTTCTGGAAAGTCAGCAAGAACTATGCATTCATCAGCTGCCAACGTTTGCTTTTTTCTTTCAAAAATTTACTTTGAACTTTCGCAATAAAATTTTCAAGGTTAGACACCAACACTTCAAAAAAATCTTCTCGTGAGTTTATGACCATCACCATTTCAGTTCTGTCTTGTGTCGCCCATTGTTTGTATTTTATATTGTCAGGCATCAAATCATCTTCTTCGGATTCTTCAAACATGTCAAGTAAGGCTTGTTTGCCTGGACAATTTTCACATTTTCCCTTGATCATACAATTGTAACTGTCAATATTGCATACCATAACTTCCAAAAGGTCTTTATTGTCAACTCTAAGATTGGCCCCATCTATCATAAAATTTACGTTCAGATGATACACACACACAAACATTATGGGTGCCAGATGCCCCTGCAACAATACTCCATCTTGGTCTCAACTCGCAAAACTTTGATCTTCCAATTTTAATGTCAGGGCTTTCTTTTTTTAATTCAGTGAATAGTTCATTTAAATTACACAATATTAACCTTTTTGGTCTTTGAGTCTTAGAACCATTTCCTTTCACAGAAACACAGTCTTTTTTTGCCAGACATGAAATGGCTGTTATTGTCATCGTCATAATACATAAGAACTTTATTGATTGTGTTTTCATCTACCAAATTATATGCACTTTTCTTTCGTAATGCTGGTAAAATTCCCTGTTATTTTACTAATTGCCTTGTTAACTTAACAAGACATTCTGACACATTATATTCGTCACTAACTTTTGCTCGGCAGAAAACTGATAATCTTAATTTTATTCTCTTTGTTTGAAGTACTGCATTTAGTTTTTTAGTTTTTTTATCACATCATCATATTCGGCTGGTGAAGTTTTAGAACTTCCATCTGTTTTAGCACAAATCGTATTTTGAAATGAAACTTCCAAATTCTTTTTGACTGTAGGTGCCACTTTCTCAATTTTTATATTCAAGGCACTTGGTCTTTTACTTTGACTTAGTTTTCTGATCTTACTAACAGATCACCCAGGATTTCACAAGCTGTGTCTACTTTTTTAATGGTTGCTGATAAGCCACAAAATTCTGTATCTGAGGTTTCACTATCCTTTCTCTTGCGAATTACAAATATCTTAGAATAACATGTTGGACACAGTGATTTTCCTGGTATGAGATTGACAAAAGGGCTTTTATTTTTAGAATAATGATAAAATTTATCGCAGACCTTTTGTTGTAGGTTTCTTATGTTTCTCAAAAAGGTCCATGCATTTCTTGGTACTTGCATGTTGATGTGACCTCTGGGCCGACTCGTTTGTAAAACAACACTTTTTCTTCTTCACTGTAATCTTTGATTAAAGTAATGTCTTTAGGATACACTCCATTCACACTTTTATGACATACTTCATTAATAATAACACCAACAGAACACTGAGATACCATTTTCAACTGCACACTTCAAGAACTTCTAGCTAAATACTGTGAATGTGAATAGACAATTGTTGGTGTAAGGGGGAGGACAACAATCAGACTTGTATAGGCTTGCAGATGCAATTGTTAGTGTGCTGAAACAATTACCATAGCATTGTTTCGACAAATAAGCATTAGCTAGTGAAATGTGGTGTGTTAAATTATGCAATTGGTATACTTTATTTGATTAGCCTGCCAGTATTTTTGACTCGTGTTTGTAATCTTTTTTCAATAACTTCCAATTGAGTCTCAAAGTTGAAATATATACTGAAGTTTGATGTCATAAAGGTCTATTAACTGTGAAATTTTCAGATTTTTATTTGGTCATCCAACAAAGATATTGCAGGCCACAAAATGGAAAAATAAAAATAAAATCAATTTTTTAAAATAGTGTAATTTAAGTGTAAGCTGCTCACCATTGATACTCTATAAAAAGTAACTATACTATACAGTGTAATAGCAGAAAAAATATTAAAGCTGAGAAATTAATCTCTCTTTGTAATACTACTGTTCAAAAATTGAGTTTTCTTAATTTGTAGCTGATAACTTTGAACTATTAAAAATATATTAAAGAAAACATTCGTCTAAGTGATAATGATGTTAATTTGTAGCCCAGAGCGTGTTGAACTAAATGCATTTTATCAGAAAGGCTTAGGACAATCCAGTACTGTGTAATTGTAAAAAATGTTGATGCTTGCAAATACGAAAAAATGCATGTGGCCTGGAACAAATATGGCCACCATTTCAAAATCATAAACAATAAATTTTTTTAAAAATATTTTTGTGATTACTAAACATTGGGGAATTCAGCCAGCAAATATAAAATTTTTCTCAGATGGGCAAGCAGCCAGTGCTGGACCACTTGGTATGGATTGACCCTTAGGGAACGTACTCTCCATAACGTTTTCTTAAATAACAATAAGATAACAATGAAAAAACTGTAATATAATAGCATATGTGGAAACATAGCACATTTTTCATAGACATACACCAAAAATGTATTATAGGCCACCAAGGATGCTTAATAAATAAAAGTAAGGGAAATGTGTGTGGCATAAAATCAAAAAGCCTTCTGTTTAGACGTATAGACAGATCATATCTTCAAGGTGATGCGGTTGATAGCTTTAGCATATTTCATAAGGGAAAACTTCATAAAAAAAAATAACCACAAAAACAATTTATTCATTGTAGTAGCCTGGTTATGCTGTTTTATAGTTTTAGACTTGTTAACTTATTTGAGTGGAAATTTTAAGTTCTACCACAGAATCCAACTCTTCTTTTAAAAACTGTCTTTCAATTTTAGGAAACTGACTGTTCCTCCAAGCGTAATACTTCGCCGTGAAAGAAAATGGCTGCGCATGCTCAACAGTTGGGAGAAAATGATGAACAAACACTATAGGAAGGTCTGTACTATTAATGCTTTTTTTTTCAGTTTGCGCCTGCTTCTTATACCGCATCACAATTTGCAAATGTATTAATAACTTTATAACCTGTCATCTCCTTTAAGATAGTTTCTCAACATCAAAGCATGCATCTATACTCTACATAGTCACCATACAACTCCACTCCCACTCAGCACACACAACTATCTGCATTATAGTCTATTTGAAAATGACGTCACAGTGAGAATGGTTGTTGATGTGCCTCCTTAAAAGTCCACCACAACAGTCATTGTGCGAATTGTATATGGCAGAGAGAGACTATTTCTTGACTATTGGAACAGTCATTTTTAGAAATTCAAAATTAAGCCTCTACCTAGTGCACTACCTCTTCCTTTATATCTTATGCTTGCTACATAAACATGCCAAATTGCACAGTTCTTGCAAAGTTTTAGAAACAGTACTGAAGTATTGATAAGGCAGTTTTGTAATTGAATTTCATTGGGGCGAATACCATTTCCTTTGGAATTTCCCAATGAATATTCGGTATTTGCCTTGCCAGCAACAAAACTTACATGGACTTTCACTTCCACTGGGTACCATTAGATGTTTTACGGTCGTGACCAGTTCCGGTGATTCATCAGCAATGATCTAACAATTTCAGCAACTGAAAAATGCAACCTCTTTGCAGTTACATACCAGTGAAGTTTTGATCTGTCCAAATCCAAGCATTGCAAGCTTCGAAAGATGTTCTGAGAGAAAATAAGTCAAATTAAATGTGATAAGTTTTTTAGTTCAGTGACATTTGTGGAAATTGTGTATAAAAGAAACTAAAATAAGTTTCTGTTTTCAGTTTTTCATAAATTACTTAAAGAGTTTAATACAACTGGCTAATCATAACACTCTATTGTTTTCTTTTAATATGAGGAATTTGTATTGTATAAATTAAAGCTTAAAAATAAAACATGTAATGAAGGTTATTTGGTATTTAATTGAAAGGAATGTTGGGGTTATCTCTTTCAGAAATGACATCTCAGCTGGAGAGCGAAGCAGCTGCAGCATCTTTTAGAAAATATACCAGCAATTGCTTATAACTGTTTGAGGAAACAATGTAAACCTTAAATTTTGGATGGGTGCATTATTTGAATACTGTTACTTCCAAATAAAATGTCCTACTTCCCACTGGCATTTTAAATAAATAACTTAAAATATATGATGATCAGCAATTTTGTTTTTAACAGGCATAATTACAAAGAATAGTATATTCTATAGGAACTGCAAAAGAACTATTCATATTCCTTGTATGTATATTTTGCTTCAACCCTTATTTATCATCCATTTCCCTACACTTCTGTATGCATATTGGTCAACACAGTGTTTATGAAAAAACAGTGATCATGAATTGAATAGTTCTGAAAGTTACCAAACTCCTTGTAAGGGTAGTTGTTTGTGAATGGTGTGTTTTGTCAAAATATTATGAGGTACAAAATGTGAATGTGGTTTTCTACAGCTACTATAATCGAATGCCCTAGTGGAAATAATGGCCTTACCTCTTTAGAGTACTTTTTTTCTGGAATACATACATACAAGTGATTTTTAAAATATACTTTATAACAACACTTATTTATGAAGGAATGAGTGAATTAGTTCTCAACATGCATGTTACAGAGCATGGAAGCTGTTAATATCATTCTTATCAGTTCATCCTCCATTCAGAGGCTGTTGCACGCAGTGACCGTTATTTTGATTGGTAAATAATAGATTTCAGCTATCAGTCGTCCTTTGGAATATTTATTGGCAGATCTAGATTTCGACTAGCAACTAGCCATTCTCAATGCACTATCCTTTCTGGTCAATGCATGTAATGCCTGTTGGTCTGGCTTTGTACATCACGACTGAAAGCTGAAATCTATTATTTACAAATACAATATCATTTTTATCTGCCTTAGTAATCTCACATTATTTACATTTCTTTTTAAATGTTAATATCCTTTGTGGAAATCAATGATATATGTTAAAAATAAATATGTAGTATATACATTCAGTAGATGTCTATAGTATAAAGCATTGGTAACATTATTACTCATACATGAAGAAATGATTGCCTAACTACTGCATTTTCAGGTGAGAGAACGCTGTCGTAAAGGGATCCCTCCATCAGTCCGACCACGTGCCTGGCTCTATCTTTGTGGTGGCAAACTAGTTCAAGATCAGTGTCGAGAGCAATATGCAGCCCTCATTAAACAAGAAGGAGATCCTAAGTGGGTTGATGATATTCGCAAAGACCTCCATCGGCAGTTTCCATACCATGAGATGTTTGTTGACCAGAATGGACTTGGGTCAGTATATCTGTGTCTTTTGTGTTCTATATAATATAACACTGTAACACCTTTGATACATACAAGCTTAATTTATAGGTGTTACACATGCTGAATATGTCTATTTGCCATGAGCAGTCCTATTTAGGTAAATAGTTCTCTAATTTGTGTAAATCAATGCCTCTAAATAAACTGCATTTAGTTTCAGTACAGAGAAAACTTCATTCTGAGTTTTTCACATGATATTTCACATTCATTGTTGGTATACTGTAAGACATTGTGGCCAAGTCCTGTATTATCATTGGGCGAGGGGGGGGGGGGGCAGTGTTTATGTAAATCATGAACATTGGCTCTGTGCGTCATGCTCCTATGTGGGAAAACTTTAAATTACACTGTGCTGCTACTTTCTTTCCAGATGCTGAACAATATGTACCTCTTTGAAGTGTTTTGAATTATGATGCTCTGTGTTTTGTTGCTTATGACTTTTACCAGCTTCATCTCTGTGTATGTTCATACATTTAATGGCTTGAGATGGCAGACATTTGTCTCAGCAGTTTGTTTGGAATATGAAGTTGTTTTCTGTATGTCACAAAGTTCAAAACCTGCTGGTGTGAAGACAATGAAGTATAAGACCTGTTTGTACACTTTTTCTTTTCTAATGGGAGTATTGCTTACAAGCAGCTTGTGAAACTAGAAAGTCTTTAGTAATGGAAACCACAGCTAAAAGTTCTCATTTAACTTACCATGTCAAGTTTTCTCATATCTGCTACTAGGAAGGAGAGTCTGTGTATGACATAAAATTCATCTTGCAGTTTATGTTTATATGATTGTTCTTCCCCCATTCTTATTGCTCAAGAATCATCTGCATTCAGTCTGAAAAATATTACTATAATCCGTTCATCATAAGAATAACCCTGATGTAAACATGCACAAACGCGATGATTGGTCATCAGCCTTAGCACACGTACACCAGTGTTATTACGCTGTTGGAAGTAGGTTGTACTTATGTATTAGATATCTTATTACTAAGTTACGTTAAATGAAACTTTAAGGTATTCAAATTTATTAACAGCCATCAAAGTTTTTCTGAATCATGCTTTAGCTACATAGTTTTTATTTCAAAATTTGTGTACAGTTACAGCCTATGCAGCATTGTGCTCTGATTGGCGTGCTGTTAATGCACAGAATAAAAATGGCTGAGCTGTTTTCTGTTCTGTAGTGAAACATGCACGTGGAAAACGATTAAAAAGTGCTGAGAAATAGGCTGCTCTTAATGTTTTTCAGAAATTTACGGAGATAATTGGCTTTTAACTTCTACCAAAGTTGTATCTGATGCAGTTGATTGTATTAAATCTGCAGCACAGTTGGTAGCATTATAGGATGTAAACCAAATGCAATCATTTGTCCGTTGGTTCAATTATTTGTCCGTTGGTTCAAATCTCTGAAATTCCTTATCTCGTTATTATAAAACTCATAATCATTTTTATGAATAATGCACATCTTGTTTCTAATTACATACTGGATGCAAAATTCCTCTTTCTATTTCAAATACAAATTCTTAATTATCAATGGTTTATGAAAGACTGTTCATAAAAGTCGTTTAAATTAAAAAAATATAAAAATTTAATTTTTTAAGGTAAAAATCAAAAACCATATTGTCTCTATTTGGACTATGTCCATTGTTTTATACCACAGAGGTAGATAAGTGTTGAAGAAACATGAAAAACAATCATTTCCACAACATCGAGCACATCATACAAATGCATTTTTACGTTTGCTACTGTACCATTACAATATGAACCCAACAGAACTGATCTGGAGCCATTTGGCCCGAGAAGTAACAAGACTGTTAAGCTGCCAGACAGAGTGGAACTAACGAACACAGCTTTTTCACACTTCACTGCTGGATGCTGGTGGGATATAGAACACCTCACCATAAATAAAGATGTAGAGGCTTATCTCACTAGGGGAAAGATAGATACTGCCTACAGGAAAATTAGAGAGACCTTTGGAGAAAAGAGAACCACTTGTATGAATATCAAGAGCCCAGATGGAAACCCAGTCCTAACCAAAGAAGGGAAAGCAGAAAGGTGGAAGGAGTATATAGAGGGTCGATACAAGGGTGATGTACTTCAGGACAATATTATGGAAATGGAGGAGAATATAGATGAAGATGAAATGGGAGGTACGATACTGCGTGAAGAGTTTGATAGAGCACTGAAAGACTTGAGCCGAAACGAGGCCCCGGGAGTAGACAACATTCCATTGGAACTACTGACAGCCTTGGGAGAGCCAGTCCTGACAAAACTCTACCATCTGGTGAGCAAGATGTATGAGACAGGCGAAATTCCCTCAGACTTCAAGAAGAATATAATAATTCCAATCCCAAAGAAAGCAGGTGTTGACAGATGTGAAAATTACCGAACTATCAGTTCAATAAGTCACAGCTGCAAAATACTAACGCGAATTCTTTACAGACGAATGGAAAAACTGGTAGAAGCCGACCTCGGGGAAGATCAGTTTGGATTCCGTAGAAATATTGGAGCACGTGAGGCAATACTGACCTTACGACTTATCTTAGAAGAAAGATTAAAGAAAGGCAAACCTGCGTTTCTAGCTTTTGTAGGCTTAGAGAAAGCTTTTGACAATGTTGACTGGAGTGCTCTCTTTCAAATTCTAAAGGTGGCAGGGGTAAAATACAGGTAGCAAAAGGCTATTTACAGTTTGTACAGAAACCAGATGGCAGTTATAAGAGTCGAGGGACATGAAAGGGAAGCAGTGGTTGGAAGGGAGTGAGGAAGGGAGTGAGACAGGGTTGTAGCCCTTCCCCAATGCTATTCAATCTGTATAATGAGCAAGCAGTAAAGGAAACAAAAGAAAAATTCGGAGTAGGTATTAAAATCCATGGAGAAGAAATAAAAACTTTGTGGTTCGCTGATGACATTGTGATTCTGTCAGAGACAGCAAAGGACTTGGAAGTGCCTTGAAAGGAGGGTATAAGATGAACATCCACAAAAGCAAAACGAGGATAATGGAATGTAGTCGAATTAAGTCGGGTGATGCTGAGGGAATTAGATTAGGAAATGAGACACTTAAGGTAGTAAAGGAGTTTTGCTATTTGGGGATCAAAATAACTGATGATGGTCAAAGTAGAGAGGATATAAAACGTAGACTGGCAATGGCAAGGAAAGATTTTCTGAAGAAGAGAAATTTGTTAACATCGAGTATAGATTTAAGTGTCAGGAAGTTATTTCTGAAAGTATTTGTATGGAGTGTAGCCATGTATGGAAGTGAAACATGGATGATAAATAGTTTGGACAGGAAGAGAATGGAAGTTTTCTAAATGTGGTGCTATAGAAGAGTGCTGAAAATTAGATGGGTAGATCACATAATTAATGAGGAGGTATTGAATAGAATTGGGGAGAAGAGGAGCTTGTGGCACAGCTTGACGAGAAGAAGGGACCGGTTGGTAGGACATGTTCTGAGGCATCAATTGATCACAAATTTAGCATTGGAGGGCAGTGTGGAGGGTAAAATTCGTAGAGGGAGACCAAGAGATGAATACACTAAGCAGATTCAGAAGGATGTAGGTTGCAGTACGTTCTGGGAGATGAAGAAACTTGCACAGGATAGGGTAGCATGGAGAGCTGCGTCATCAGACCAGTCTCAGGACTGAAGACAACAACAACAACAACAATGCCATAAAAGAAGAAATTGCTGCTCCTGGTTGGCTTTGTGGATTCTGTTGTTGATAGGCTCATTATCAACATAGCAGGTAACACTTCCAGAGTGTTATTTTATTTTTCGTCGGCAGGAGTTGGTAATTTATCCGAAAACTTAAGGCTGGGTTACGGTGCGTTTGTGAGGTGGTCATTGGCTGCAGTGTTAATGCGTAAATATTTGTGTTGCGAATTTTGTTCCGTTGTTTTCTACTCGGTTGTAAGTGCAAGTTTTTACGCAAATGGTACGCAGACTGTTCAGTCATAGTGCTCTGTCGACGACTTGTGAGAAAGAAAACAAATTTAAATTTTAAATCGCAGGTAAGGGGTGTATGTGTGATGGAAGTTCGGCTGAACAACATTGTTGACACCATACGAAGATAGTGTATTGGTCACATTCTGTGCATGTACACATGTATCGTGGCTTATGAAATGTATATGTAACACTTCTAGAACTGAAATGTATTTGTTGCATTCAGATAAGGAAGGAGCTAAGAGATTACCAGACGACTGACTGTAAGTAATATCTTCAGTGGCTTCAATATTTAATTATATGGTGAAATCCTTCAGTACTCTTACGTTACACACAGCTTATGCAGAAAAACTACCCTGTGGTTAAGTCAGAAATTTTCATCAGTCTTGTTATTAATTACAATAGTACGTTAACTAAAAACGATAACATGTTGCAGTTTTCGTCTAGTCGTCTAAGGAGCGTGTTGTGGGAGATTTGAAGTGTATTATTTAATTCTGCTTAAAAATTAAATGATATTCGAAGCTGCTTCTCTCTCTCTCTCTCTCTCTCTCTCTCTCTCTCTCTCTCTCTCTCTCTCTCTCTTTTTTCCCATGTGAACTGCAGCTGACCACGTCACTGCAGGCCAGCTTTACCAGCTGACCGACCAGTGCTGTCCAAGTTAAATGCGCTGATAAAGTTGTTGTACCGTATTACCGTTAAGTCGATGTGCTCGTAATGCACAGCACAAAACATATCCTTGTTTTTGTACTGGACAGTACTTGAAACAGCTTGACTGCAGTTCTGCGTGAAATGGAAATCCAATGAGGTCCAGCAAACACGGAAGAACACACGGTGCAATGTTTACATCAGGTTTATTCTTATGATTAACGGATTATAATAAACAGGGCTATTTCCAGTCAATTGTATGTATGTGTGTTATGACAGGAGCTTTTTCCTGGATCACATTAATTCAGGATTCTCTTGTGAATGAATATTCTTCTTTTAGTGTTTCACAAACTCTAATCACATGCAGTTCACATGTTTTAAATACAGAACGCAGTTTAGAAAATGCATAATCAATCATATTTTGTTCCATCAAGCCACAACACAAATTGTGCATTGTTGAAACTTTGCATCACAGTGGCATTGTCTGTCTTCTCAAGAAATCAAGTCAGCGAAACCTGGGTTTTATTTGGTCTCCATTCAAGGGTTCTCACTCTAATATTCAGTAGAAATCTGTTCTGCTTGTCAATTGTTTCATCTAAAATACAAAGGATCATCAGCTATTACTCATCTGACTTGTGCCATTTTGTCCTCCATTTCTGTTGGACTCTATACCACAGTTGGAGCTAAGTTAGACTGGGGTCATTCCATGCCAAGTGGTCTAGAGGCTCCCACATGACCCTCATGGATTTCGATGAAATTTTGTATGAACAATCACACATGTTCTCAATGAACACTGATAAAGTTTCAGTTTCAGAAATTCAATACTTTTAGAGATACAGTCACTTGTTTATGACCATAGCACAGCTTTCTATAATGCGTCCTTGAATTTTCAGCACCTTTGAGATGACATATCTCTGTAAGTATTTGCAGGAAAGAAACAAAACTTGACCATCTTATACAACTTATAGAGCTCTTTAAAGTAAAATATTAAGAAAAGATTTCTGAGCAATTTTCAAATAGATAATTTGAAGCAAAGTTGGGCGAAAAAAATAGCTGTTTAAAAGAATGCGGACTTTAGTTTTCATATCTCCAAAAGTAATTGTGGGATGTACATGAAACTTTGCACACCATACCTCACCAACACAAGGTCTTAGAATATAAAATTTCATTCTCCTATTGCTTTCCATTATTTCACAAATCTAGGGTGTAGTCGACGATTTTTCAAAAAGTGCTAAAAATGGGTATTTTTAGTCAAATTTATCAAAAAAGTGTTTTCTCCAAACTCTTCTAAACTATGGTCATTAGAAAGAGAATATTCTAAACTATCTAGAAAAGTGGATTTGGTTTTGCAATGCAAGAATATAAGGCCCTAAAAATAGCATCATCAAAAAGACATGCTGCTGGAAGTTTGAACACATTTTTCTAGCACTCAAATTATACCTGAAATCTCTTATTTTGCCTTATACATGTTTATTAATGTCTGGTATAAGTGAAATAAAAAGTCCTGATGAATAGGGCCTAGCTTAAGTCCGAATTGCAAAAGAATAAAAATAGAAAAAATGTTATTTCTTAATTGTCCCCCCCCCCACTCTCTCTCTCTCTCTCTCTCTCTCTCTCTCTCTCTCTCTCTCTCTCACACACACACACACACACACACACACACACACACACACACACACAATATAATAATTATTAAGAATGATTGTAAATCATTAAATTTATTTGCATAATCATCTAATTATTAGTTGCCTGTTTAATGAGCAACACCAGCTTACTGATGGAAAAGAAGTGTATAAATGAGTTGCTATGGTCCACAGTGGCTTAACCACTGCTAGTTTCATTTTACCTGAGAAAACCAGCATTGCCATTGCCATAGGGGCCTCGCTTGATAGCTTAGCAACAACAGCCACGGGTGGGTTTCTTTACCACAGGATCCCAAGCCTGATAGTAAAATTATTTAAATGCCCTGTGTAAAATTAGAAGGCACTCTTGGGTTCCTTAGATTTTTTCCTCTAACCTATTTCAATTTTTTATATGCGCTATTGATTTTCTGATGAATATCAAGAGGAATGGTGTATTGCCGGCCAGACGAATTTGCTGATGGAGCTGGAATAACTGCAATGATGTGGTTTTCGAACCCAGCACTTGTCACTTCTTGGTGGCCAATAAAATGAATTTGCTTGACCATGTGGGTGCATAAAGTTTATTAATGCATCCCTTTGCTCTGTGGAGGTCTCACAGACATTTCCAATCCACCACACGTTTTCATAGATGCATGCAACACATTGTCCTGGTTGGAGGGCAGACATTAATATGCCTCCTTCATTACTGTGATCCATTTTAGCTAGGAAAGATGAACAATCATTTGAAACTCTGCTAACCTGAATTGTTGCTTCATCAGTAGATAAAAAGTGATGATTTTCTCTAGTGCCTGCTACAGTTTGTCCAAGTTTAATCCTCTCTTCTTGTGACACAATTTTTTTTTTTTTTTTTTTTTCAATTTCATCTTTACTGAAGAAAACAAATTTAATTCCATTAGTGGTTTCAGGGCAGAAGTGAAACAGATCTAGGGGAGTAAGAATTTGTCCATGAAGTGGCCATTGCAAGCTTGCTCTTGCTGCTAACCGCTTTGTTGTACCTCCAATCCCATCACAAGGTGATTTCCTGTGACTAGTAGCAAAAAAATTCCATTCGGCTGTCATTCCAAAATCACTCTTATGATACCACAAATTTAGGAAATTCTTGGAATTTTTATATTGAGCATTGGAGCCATCACTGTAATAATGAATGTAGGATATCTGTGCAAACCGTGCTTTTATATATTTGATGAGCTCCTTGATAAAAACTTGAACTGTAATAGTGTCATGCCACAAACAACCACTGATAATGCAAAAACTTAAAGATTCTACTTTCTCATTTTGACAAAAGTAGATAACAAATGGATGAATTGTTGCTTGACGATTGTCCCACTGGAAGCCTTGCACATCATCCTGAATGATAAAAGAATAATTTTCTGCAAAATCCATTAGGACAACAAGCTCTTCGTCTTTCAGATGACATTTAAGGCCTTTCAGATGACATTTAAGGCCTTTAAGATGCAAGCTTTGATGCTTGGCAATGTAATGATGGCATGACAGACTCGATATTTTATTTTTTACATCTTCAATAAATTCATCCACTACCATTTGCTTCGTGTCCAGTGCGGCCCGATCGGTATGCATCCATTGCTTAAACACAATAACTTCCTGTGGCTCATGATCTAGAAAATAGCTGGCAATTTCAGATGCTATAGCTTCGGGCCCAGGACACCTTTCACAGTGATGTAGCATGCACTGTTTAGAGTTCAAACTGCAAACTGCCTTGCTGAGAATCTCCTTATAATTTTCACATATACCAGTTCCGCTAAGCATAAGCTTAACAGTTTGGTGAATTGCACAGACGCAAACTGCATGCATTCCATGGGTCTAAGTTCACAAAACTTTGAGAACCCTATTTCTGGACCATTTATATTCTTATAGATAACATACATTTCCCGAAAATTGCAAAGTAACTATCTTTTCTGCATGTATGTCTTTCTATCTAAATGTCTAACTGAAATACTATCTTTTTTTTCCAGGGCACACCCTACTATACTCATCATCTTCAAAAAAATTTCGCACTCTACTAGCAACTTCTGCTTTGCCTATTTTCGGGAAGTGCCAGAATGCCCTTCTCTGCCTTAAGCTTCCGAGCATTCTTCACCATACTTTCGGACACGCCGAACTGAGCTGCTGTTTGTCTGACTGTCCAACTTACAAGTGCCAAGGTTAAAATTTGCATCTGTTCTTTATGAATTGCATTCTGGGTCTTGGCTTTCAGTTCAGTCAGAAAATGTGCATAGTCGGCACAGTTTCCACATTCGTTAATTTCACTAGCATCTTAAATTTGTCGGTTTACTCCCAGTGCATTTACAATTCTGTTTTTAATCACATTTCGAACCTTTTGAATTTTCTTCTTCACATATTGGGGCTTATCTCTATAGCTTACTGTTCTCTTCAGGGGTGAAACACTGATAGACAATAAGCTACTATTTAATTCTTCTTGTATTGTGTCAATAACAGGGCTTCATGGTGTAGGCAAACTTGAGAGGTATTGTCCAGCTTTGCTTCAGAACGTCAGACCAACAACTCTTTTTCCTCATCACTAAAATCCGTAAACCATTTTAAAGCAGCTTTTTTGGCAAAGAAAGTGACATGACACTTTGTTCCACTATCTCCTTGCCCAATTGAGTAGGAAGGTATGCTGTTCCCTTCTGCATCCATATCTAATCAGTAACTGAATAATGTATTTGGTCTCCAAGTGCAAATTATAATCTGCTAAAATTTCAGACAAATTGCTACTGAATGAAATTATACACAATGTATAATACCAATGAAAATATCTAAAAGAGATATATGCTATAAAAGACACAATCAAAACAATTTTTTGTAAACTAGATAAGAAACTTTGATGGTCTTACGAATCACTTAACAAGCCACACTCAGTCAAGAGAACCCACTCACTATGCTGTAAACACACCGCTGAAATACTGATTGTTCAAACAAGGCTCACAATAATGAAACAATCTGATTGTTAAAGGAATTGTTGCCATTATATTTCCTATAAACAGTGAATTTTTTCTGTGAAACTAGTGGTTACGTATTTACCAAGGTAGTAGGCTACATTAATGTGTGATTAAATACAAAATTAAAACTCTTAGATGTTTAACCAACCAATTTCACATGTTTCCCTAATAATCCACAGGTTACAACACCTAGGTATTAAAATCTCTGCAATATCGATTGGAAAATTTACATCACTTGATGCATGATTCAAGCAAACCGATTCTTTTTTGGAAAAAATGTTTTTTACAATTAAATCCAAAAATTAGGTCTTCATTTTCCAGTTGTAAATATTTACAATTTTGAGAAGTACAAAAAATATGAAGCTATTATTCATTGAATACTTTATTATCTCTCGCTTTTTTTTTTTTTTTTTCCCCCTTTCTTCTTCTACGTCTTCTTCTTTTACAAATGAGAAGTTTTTTATGCAGGTGAACACTTACAATAAAAGTATTAGGGCTTTTCAAGTTTTTCTGACAGTCTCATTGCCTATTTACCAGATCTTTTTATTTCAATTGTTAAAGGCACTAATAAACATTTATTAGGCATAATAAAATGTTTCAGGTATAATTTGAGTGCCAGAAAAATGTGTTCGAACTTCCAGTGCGCTTCTTTGATGATGCTACTTTTTAGGGCCTTATATGCTTGCATTGCAAAACCAAATCCACTTTTCTAGATAGTTTAGAATATTCTCTTTCTAATGACCATAGTTTAGAAGAGTTTGGAGAAAACACTTTTTTGAAAAATTTGACTAAAAATACCCATTTTTAGCACTTTTTGAAAAATCGGCGACTACACCCTAGATTTGTGAAATAATGGAAAGCAATAGGAGAATGAAATATTCTAAGACCTTGTGTTGGTGAGTCATGGTGTGGAAAGTTTCATGTACATCCCACAATTACTTTTGGAGATATAAAAAACTAAAGTTCACATTTTTTTAAACAGCTATTTTTTCGCCCAACTTTGCTTCAAATTATCTATATGAAAATTGCTCAGAAATCCCTTTCTTAACATTTTACTTTAAAGAGCTCTAAAAGTTATATAAGATGGCCAAGTTTTGTTTCTTTCATGCAAATACTTAGAGATATCTCATCTCAAAGTTGCTGAAAATTCAAGGATGCACTATTGGAAGCTGTGCTATGGCTTCAAACAAGTGACTAAATCTCCCCAAGTGTTGAATTTCTGAAACTGAAGCTTTACCAGTGTTCATTGAGAACATGTGTGAATGATCATACAAAATTTCATTAAAATCCATGATGGTCATGTGGGAACATTTCTCGATATTAGACCACTTGGCACGGAATGGCCCACTGTCTTTAACCATCATATACCATAGATCTCTCGAACACGAAAAGCATGTCCAGCGTTTGGAAGAAAGCACAGGTCACATTGATCTAAAAGCAGGGCAGCAGAAGTGACCGAAAAAATTGCCATCTATTATCTTTGATATCAGTCTACAATAGAATTTTGTAGTATATTCTGTGCTCAACTGCAATAAGATATCTTGAACAGAAAGACCTCCATGCCAACCAGCATCGATTCCAAAAACTTTGATCATGTGAAACCCAACTTGCGCTTTTGTCACATGCCATCCTGAAAGCCATGGATCAAGGCAACCAGATGCATTATTTCTTGACTTTCAAAGAGCATTTGACTCAGTACCACATGTATGCTTATTATCATAAGTAGGGTCATATTGAGTATGAAATTAAGTGAGTGACTGGATTGTGAATTACTTGTTAGGGAGGACACAGCACATTATCTGGGATGGAGGGTCATTGGCAGCTGTAGAAGTAACTTTGGTGGGATCCTTGTTGTTCATGTTGTATATTAATGACCTTGCAGACAATATTAATAGTAATCTCAGTACTTTTGAAGGTGAGACAAGGTATCCAGCATCCTGTAGAACCTGGGAAAAAACTAGATTTATTCATTCTAGATAAATTGGGGAAATTTTGTAAGGCAGTGCATCTGGTTTGCTTTTGGGCAGAGGCATTTTATTGCCTTCTGCTTGGCTCGATACAACACTGTGCTCACCATTCGTCGTAGGCTTGGTGCTGTGTGAGTGCCTGTCTCTGGTGTTTCAGTATCCCTCACCCCATTCCCTCACTCTGTCCAATGCAGTGCCCAGCCTCCCAGCAGGGATGTGGGCAGACAAGCTGAGTTGTGCATAGGTTTGTTGTTGTTGACATGGAACGGCCTGTCACCGAAGCCAGGGCACACTTCCTTGGTTTCTTGTTGTACCCAGTGGCGACAACTGAGGCCTTCCATTGGGGGAAAAAAAAGAAAAAAAACAAAAAAAAGCATAGTTTAGTAGCACCAAACGTATTACGGCATTTCGTCAATAATTCAACAAACAAAATGTATAGGGAAACAGTAATAAACACTTACTACAACAGCATCTATCTTATGCACAGTGAGAGTTTGATATATTCCTGGAGAACATGATAGCAAACATTTGTATGAGAGAGAGAGAGAGAGAGAGAGAGAGAGAGAGAGAGAGAGAGAGAGAGAGAGAGAGAGAGAGAGAGAGAGAGAGAAGATTACTTTAGCTATCTTTTTTCCATGTCTGCATGATATACAAAATGTATCACAGACTCAGAAAATCTCTCTCGCACACACATATGCATGTGCGCGCACACACACATACAAACAGCACAATTATTCACTGCTCACGGGGTATGTGCCAGGTAGCCCTTGC
Source organism: Schistocerca gregaria (assembly GCF_023897955.1). Lineage (NCBI taxonomy): Eukaryota > Metazoa > Arthropoda > Insecta > Orthoptera > Acrididae > Schistocerca > Schistocerca gregaria. The sequence goes on from NC_064927.1 coordinate 488,745,083, forward strand.
TGAGGCTGGAAGCGTGCCTGTGGTGAGGACCCCTGGTTGGAGTGGATGGCTTCAGGGTGGATGACACGCCATGAAGTGTAGTATGTCATCTCTTGCTGGTGGTCCAACACCAGCAGTCTCTAAGCAGTCAAAGTCTAACTTCAATGCTAAGAAATACGAACTCAAATTGTTTCCCCCCTGGCCACACCATGGGAGGAATGTCATACTAAGGATGGCAGTGAAGCTTATTCGATCCGGTAGCTCGTTTGTACAAGAGTTGATGGGGAACCTTTCATGCCAATGAACCTTCAAATTTTTGTAGAGCATTTAGAAAGCAAGTTTTGGGAGGTAGAGGGCTTGTCCAAAATGTGCTCAGGGTCAGTCTTGATAAAAACAGCATCCTCTGCCTAGTCAAGGGCATTACTCACTTGTGACAAGTTGGGGGATGTATCTGTTACCATTACGCCCCATAAGAGCTTAAATATGGTCCAGGGTATTATATTCCACAGGGACCTTCTTTTGCAGTCTGATGGCGAGCTGCGTGCCAATTTAGTGTGGTGAGGTGTTCATTTCATCCGGTGCATCCATCGGGGTCTGAGGGATAATTGGTTGCCACCGGTGCCTTCATCTTGGCCTTCGGGGGTGACACATTACTCGTGAAGGTCAGGGTGATGGTCTACTGCTGTGATGTCAAACCATATATCACTCCCCCGATGCGGTGCTTTTAAGAGCTGGAAGTTCGGCCATATGTCTTCCCACTGTACTTCCACCATCAAATGTTGAGATTGTGGACATCCATCACATCCCAATACTCCATGTGTCCCGCCTCCCATCTATGTCAACTGCCAAGGGCATCATTCACCTCGCTCACTAGACTGCAGGATCTTGCAGAAAGATAGGAAAATCATGGAATACAAGACCTTGGACCAACTGACCTACTCTGAGGCAAAGCAAAAATATGAGGCACTACATCCTGTGCATATGACATCCACTTATGTTGCCACTATAACTGCCGTGCACAGTTGGATCTGAGCTGTCAGACTCCACCTGCCCCCTTGATGGTGGGGCCCTCTCTGCTGCTGCTGCACCACCTACTTCAGGGCACCCCCCCCCCCCCCCCCCCCCAAACCATTGGGACATCAGTCCCCACTTCTCAGTTGGAGAAGCACAAGTCTTCTTCGGCTCCTCTCGCTAGGAAGGGTTCCCTTGGATAACTCCCTTCCCACGTTGCTACCAGTGGCAAAGCTGACACCCGCCAGTGGCTGAAGCAACCACAGGTAGCCGGTCAGAGGGCTTCACGGTCCTCCTTAGTCCCTGAGACTTATCCAGTGAATCCCTCCCAGCCCCTACAGTCAAAGGTGCAGCGAGAGAAAACCCCCAAAAACCCAGAAATTGCAGTGACACGCATACCACCGCTACCTACAAGCTCTGAATCTGAGGATGAAGTGGAGATTCTTGCGTCCGCTGAGGACATAGATCTCTCAGGGCCCTCAGACACAAATGGATTTCAATAGCACAGTTAAACTCATCCAGTGGCAGCAGGTGACCCTGAGGCGTAGACAGCCTCATTGAGTATTTCGTGCCTCCCCGATCTCACGAGCAAGTCATCCTCCAGTGGAATTGCGGCAGTTTTTTCCAGCACCTGGCTGAGCTACAGCAACTGTTAAGCTCTACACCTTCTTTCTGCATTGCGCTCCAGGAAACATGGTTCTCTGCAATGTGGACCCATGCCCTCCATGGCTATAGGGGACATTACGAGAACCATAGCGAATATAATAGTCAGGTGGAGTTTGCGTCTCTGTCCTGAAGTCAGTATGTAGTGTACCCCCTTCAAATCTCTCTTGAAGTTGTGGCTGTCAGAATAAGGACGACACAGGAAATAACTGTCTGCAACGTATATCTTCCTCGAGATGGTGCAGTACCCCTGAATGCAGTGGCTGCACTGATTGATCAACTCCCTATACCTTTCCTACATGTGGGAGATTTTAACACTAATAACCCCTCGTGGGGTGGCACCGTGCTTCCTGGCTGAGGCAGAGATGTTGAAACCTTACTGTCTCAGTTCGACCTCTGCCTCTTAAATACTGGGGCCACCCCATATTTCAGTGTGGCTCACAGCACTTACTCGGCCATTGGTTTATCCCTCTGCAGCCCTTGACTTCTCCCATCTTTTCAGAGGAGAGCACATGATGACCTGTGTGGTAGTGACCAGTTCCCCATCTTCCTGTCACTCCCCTGGCATCATGCCCACGGACACCTACCCAGATGGGCTTTCAACAAGGCAGACTGGGAAGCCTTCACCCTGCTGTCACCGTTGAATCTCTCCCACGTGGTGCCATCGATGTGGTTGAGCAGGTGACTACAACGATCGTTTCTGCGGTGGAAAACGCGATCCCTTGTTCTTTAGGCTGCCCCCGGTGAAAGTCAGTACATTGGTGGTTACTAGAAGTCGCTGAGGCAATTAAGGAGCTTCAGTGAGCTCTTCAGTGACATAAGCGGCACCCTTCCCTAGAGCACCTAATAGCCTTTAAATGGCTCCATGCCCACGTTCGCCAGCTTATAAAAAGATGGAAACAAGAGTGTTGGGAGAGAAGTCTCGACCATTGGGTGCCATACATTACCTCCTCAAGTCTGGACAAAGATCAGACGTGTTTTTGGGTACCAGACCTCAACAGGTGTCCCTGGCATTAACATCAGTGGCATGTTACCTACAGACGCAAACGCGATTGCTGAGCATTATGCTCGAACCTCTTTGTCGGAGAATTAACCTCCAGCCTTTCACACCCTTAAACGGCAGATGGAAAGTCCTCTCTTTCACTACACGCCACAGGGAATCCTATAACGCCCCATATACAGAGTGGGAGCTCCTCAGTGCCCTTGCACATTGCCCTGACACAGCTCCTGGGCCGGATCGGATCCATAGTGAGATGATTAAACATCTCTCGTCTGACTACAAATGACATCTCATCCTCTTCAACCGGATCTGGTATGATGGCGTCTTCCCCTCACAGTGGCAGGAGAGCATCCTCATTCCAGTGCTAAAACCCAGTAAAAATCCACTTGATGTGGATAGCTATCGGCCCATCAGCCTCACCAACGTTATCTGTAAGCTGCTGCAACGTATGGTGTGTCGGCGGTTGGTTTGGGTCCTGGAGTCATGCGGCCTACTGGCTCCGTGCGAGGGCGGTTTCCGCCACGGTTGCTCTATCACTGGTAATCTTGTGACCCTCGAGTCTGCCATCCGAACAACCTTTTCCAGACACAAACATCTTGTTGCCGTCTTTTTTGATTTACGAAAAGCATATGACACCACCTGGCAACATCATATCCTTGCCACATTGTATGAGTGGGGTCTCCGAGGCCCGCTCCCTATTTTTATCCAAAATTTCCTGTCACTTCGTAGTTTCAGAGTCGCAAGTTGATGCCTCCTATAGTGCAACCCCCCCCCCCCCCCCCCCCCCCCCCCCCCCCTCCCCCAATATCCATGGGTCCCGCAGGGCTGTGTATTGAGTGTATCTCTACTTTTAGTGCCCATTAACGGTCTAGCAACGGCCGTCCATCTCACCTTCTCTGTATACAGAAGACTTCGGCATTTCGTACTGCTCCACCAGTATTGGAGTTGCTGAGCGGTGCCTACAGGGAGCCATCCGTAAGGTGCAGTCATGGGCTCTAGCCCACAGCTTCCAGTTTTCGGCTGCGAAGTCGTGTGTTATGCACTTCTGTCGGCCGTCGTACCATTCATAGAACCAGAACTTTACCTTAATGACAATCCACTCACTGTAGTGGAGACATATCAATTCTTAGGCTTGGTTTTCGATGCTTGATTGACTTGGCTTCCTCACTTTCGTAAGCTTAAGTGGAAGTGCTGGCAGCGCCTCAATGTCCTCAGCTGCCTGAGCAACACCAACTGAGGTGCAGATCGCTCTACACTGCTGCAGCTCTAGAGCCCTTGTTCAATCCTACCTTGACTAAGGGAGTGTGGTTTATGGTTCAGCAGCGCCCTCAGCGTTGTGTTTACTTGACCCAGTGCTCCACTGTGGCGTTCGACTAGCGACGGGAGCTTTTAGGATGTGTCCAGTGACCAGCTTCCTGGTGGAGGCTGGAGTCTCCATGGAAGGTTAGGTGTGCGCAACTGCTCGCCAGTTACATTGCACACATTTGTAGTTCTGCGCATCCGAATTACCGTCTCCTTTTCCCACCCACAATGGTTCATCTTTCGTATCGATGGCCCAGGTCAGGGCTTACAATTGTAGTTTGCAGAACTGGAGTCCTTGCCTTTACCACCTATACTTGAGGTCCATTCAAGTACACCTCAATGGTGTATACCTAGGCCATAGCTTTGCCTGGACCTTTCACATGGCCCTAATGACTCAGTCAACCCCACGGCTCTCCACTGCCACTCCCACTCAATTCTTGGCATTTACCGAGGTCAGAAAGCGGTTTACACAGATGGCTCGATGGCTGATGGTCGCTTCGACTTCGTGTATGTCCATTGAGGACATGTTGAACAGCATTCCTTGCCCAGTGGCTGCAGTGTTTTCACTGCAGAGCTGGTGGCTATATCTCACGCTTTTGAGCACATCCTTTCAATGCCTGGGGAGTCATTTCTTCTGTGTACTGACTCCTTGAGCAGCAGTCAAGCTATCGATCAGTGCTACCCTTGGTTCCTTTGGTAGCGACCATCCAGGAGCCCATTTATGCCCTGGAACAGTCCAGTTGTTCAGTGGTGTTTGTTTTGACCCCAGGTCACGTCATAATCCCAGGCAACCAGTCTGCCAACAGGCTGAGCAAACAGGCTACACAGAAACCGCTTATGGAGATAGGCATTCCAATAACTGACCTGCGTTCGTTTTTACGCCGCAAGATGTTTCGACTTGGGAGACAGAATGGCATAGTCTCAGTATGCACAACAAATGGTGTGCCATTAAGGAGACTGCGAATGTATGGAAGTCCTCCATGTGGGCCTCTCGCAGGGACTCAGCTGGCTCCGCATTGACCATGCTTGGGGATCCACGTCTACCTTCTGCACCGTGAAGACGTGCCTCGGTGCAGCGCCTGGTTAACAGTGGCCCATATTCTGGTGCACTGTCCCACTTTTGAGTGCCCTGCGATGAAATCTTGGGTTACCGGACTAGTTGACGCTAATTTTATATGTTGTCGCCTGATCGGCTGATTTAGTTTTATATTTTCTTCGTGAGGGTGGGTTTTATCATTTGATCTAAGTTTTAGCACATGTCCTTTGTCCCTCTATGTCCTCCACCATAGTGCTTTCCTGGTGGAAGTATTAATGTGTCATAGTGTGGCTGGCTTCTCCTTTTTATTCTTATGGTCAACCACCCGTGGTAATCTGCATTGTAGTTTTAATATCTTATACCTGTTTCTTGCATTTCTGCAGTTGTCTTGTCCCCTTTTGTCCATTTAAGTGTTTGTTGCCCTTCCATCATTCTTGTGGTTTTTCCTTTCATTCCGTTTTGTTTTGTAATTCTCGTTTGTTTTTTCTCACCCTTGTGGCATTGTTTTATTTGGAACAAAGGACCAGTGACATATCAGTTTGGTCCCTTCCCCTCTAAATCAACCAACCAATCAATGACTTTGAGATAACAGCTTCAAAATATATAGTAGGAATGATATTGGAAATTCCTTCCTTGTTGCAAAAAAATCTGTCACTGTCAAATTGAAATCTTCAATTTTACCCTCAAATGACTTTTCACAGGATAGCATCCCTAAAGCACTCAGTCGTTCTTTTTTCATGGTGTTTCACAGGAAAATTTTAATTCTCTTGAGCATTGAAAAGCATTTCTCAATTTCTAATATCAACATAGGTGTCGGCATTAGCAGTTTCAAAACTTTTAACAGTCTCGTCGAATGTGTAACAAAGTTCATCCTCTAGAATCAGCGAAAGAAACGAGACTATGTCAGCAACTGCTCTCAACTCAAGCTAACATAGAAGACTTGAAGCTCACCCCTCTAATTTCTTTTCTCCAGAAATGTATGTGTGTATGTAATTTGAAGGCATTTGTGTGGAAAATTTGTGATATATTTGTCAAACTGATTTGCATCAAATAAGTTGGCTGCAGTGAGATGTCCAGTGAACTGAAAACGTAATTTTGTTTCAGAAAGAATGGCAACGCACACTTCCAAAGCATCTCTCTTTTTTATGCCCATCAAAACTCTGTGGCTTCTTGGCAGGCATCGTTTTGTCATTTTCAAAACTAATATCTTTAAGGATTGAGTCAGTGTCATCTCTCTTGTTTTGCATTAACACTTCAAAGTTCTGGGTGTCTTGTTTTGCTTTCGTCAGTTCGGTTATCTTCTTCTGGAGATGATTAAAAAGTACATCTACATGAGGAATTATCTTAAAGAAAAATGATAGTCACAAAATGAATTCATTATCCTGCAGTCTTTGTTTGTATGAACCAACTTTTTCAGTAGTGTTGTTGTTTGTTGTGGTCTTCAGTCCTGAGACTGGTTTGATGCAGCTCTCCATGCTACTGTATCCTGTGCAAGCTCCTTCATCTCCCAGTACCTACTGCAACCTACATCCTTCTGAATCTGCTTAGTGTATTCATCTCTTGGTCTCCCTCTACTGTTTTTACCCTCCACACTGTCCTCCAATGCTAAATTTGTGACCCCTTGATGCCTCAGAACATGTCCTACCAACCGATCCCTTCTTCTAGTCAAGTTGTGCCACAAACTTCTCTTCTCCCCAATCCTATTCAATACCTCCTCATTAGTTACGTGATCTACCCACCTAATCTTCAACATTCTTCTGTAGCACCAATAGTAGAACATAATTTTATGCTCTCACTTGTTTCAGTGACTTCCATAACAGCAATAGGATCTTCTCTGTTTTCAAAAACATCTTTTACCACTACAGAGTGGTAATTCCATCTTGTGACACACACACGGGACAAGCTCTTTTTTTTTTAAAAAAAAATAATGCTATGCACACTTTTGCTTTGTGGCGAGTAAAAAAAAGAACAATGAAGTACCTGAAAGATGTGCAAAAAATATGCAGGCTTTGCGATTAACAGAGGCTGCCATAGATATAATAAAGTTGAACTGATGTGCATAACAATGAATGTAGTTTTCATTTGGGTATTTGTCTTTAATTAGTTTCTGCACGCGATTCGACTTGCCACTCATAATGTTTGCTCTGTCGTAGCTCTGAGCTATTAATTTTGCTCAGTCATCGCCAATTAATGGTGCAATTTCTTTCAGAGTATTCTCAGCTGTTGTTTAAACATTCTGACTTCCTGGATTAAAAAAGTTCCATAATCTTTCAACAGGTTTCCCTTAACACTATAACGAAAAATAATAACCAATTGAAATTTGCGAGTCACATCTGTATTTTCATCCGTGATGATTGCAACATAATCGGGACTTTTCTCTCTTTACGAACTTCATCATGGTACACTTCCAACATTCATTGTAGTAGTTCGTTCTGAAGAGTGTTAGAAATGCCTTCGAACACTGATGCTTGACTAAGATGAATGTGAAGATCTTTATTCTGTTCTGCACTGAAGTGAATTAGCTTACTGAAAATACCCTTATTTCGAGAGGCATCAGATTAATCGTGGCCCCTTAGAGCCAGTTCCAAAGCACCACAGAATTGAATATAGTTTACAGTTAAATTCAATATATCTTTTCTACATGTTTGCTGTGGCTGTCAGATGTCTGTCTGTATTGCGAATCTAATTTCTGCTGAAGGTTGGTTTTGGCTAGAAATGAAAGACAAGCACATATGTCACTTTGACATTTCATGTACTTTTATTTTAGACCATATTTGCCCAATATCAGTTATTTCAGTCTTAACCAATGAACATCTCCTCCAAATAACACACAAGGAAAACAGTGTTTCTTTCTTCACAGCCACGAATCAATTTGTTTTTTGGTAAATTTCCGATTCGAACTTAAGGCATAGATTTTTTGTTTGCTGCTGCAGATTCAGATTCGGGAGTGGCCTACCTAGTGTTTTTATCTGAATTTTTTTTTGCTGAGAGTCCTGTCGCTGTTGTTGTTGTGCTCATCAGTCCTAAGACTGGTTTGATGCAGCTCTCCATGCTACTTTATCCTCTGCAAGCTTCATCATCTCCCAGTACTCACTGCAACCTACATGATTCTGAATCTGCTTAGTGTATTCATCTCTTGTTCTCCCTCTAAGATTTTTACCCCCCACGCTGCCCTCCAATGCTAAATTTGTGATCCCTTGATGCCTCAGAACATGTCCTACCAACCGGTCCCTTCTTCTTGTCAAATTGTGCCACAAACTCCTCTTTTCCCCAATTCTGTTCAATACTTCCTCATTAGTTATGTGATCTACCCATCTAGAAACAACTTCCTGACACTTAAATCAATACTTGATGTTAACAAATTTCTCTTCTTCAGAAACACTTTCCTTGCCATCGCCAGTCTACATTTTATATCCTCTCTACTTCGACCATCTCCTGATAACGACGTCCTCTTGAGTAGTCCTCGCCCGGAGATCCGAATGGGGGACTATTTTACCTTCGGAATATTTTACCCAGGAGGACACCATCATGATTTAACCATACAGTAAAGCTGCATGCCCTCGGGAAAAATTACAGCTGTAGTTTCCCCTTGCTTTCAGCCGCTAAGTGACGTTTTTAATAACTCATTTACTTTGTTCATGTTTTCTACTTTCACAGTCAACTGAATTTTCCCTTACAGATAATACTGTGCACACAGCTATATATTGTCAGTTACATGATCTCATAATAACTACAACGTATTTGAACAGAACTGTATTGCATGAATATAAAGAGTATAAACAGAAATACTACACCACTGTTTGAAAAACAGATGCTCAACAGGTGGTGAACATGTTAGATTTCTTGTTCTGTTCCTATAGCCCTGCTGTTGTGAAATATGCCAATATTAAAATAATACCTCTTAGTTTCAAAATCTAAGGGCATAATTATTTCACATTGTATATAACTATTTATAATGATAATTAAGTTTATTATTTCTATTTGACTTAATTAAGCATTAATTTGCATTTAGGAATGCATTAGCTTGCAGAAAGATTATAGAACTGGGTTACAAGAAGTTTGTGCCCTGATGTATTCTAACGTGATCACTAGATGGCAGATCATGCTTCTATAGTTCTGCACTGTAATGCTCTCTGGCGGAAGGAATGTAAAGCTCTGAGCCAGAATGGCTGTGGCTCCATTTGCCACCATAAGAAGCGGTAGAAACTGACCACCGATCCTTTCTCACTGTGCTTATTAGAGCAGACGGTGCCAGTCTGCAGTTGACTCCAAGCTTCAGAAAACCACTGTGAGAATGCGCGCAGTGAAACACGCCTTTTCAAATCAGAATATACATACTCTGAAACAATGTTCTGGGTGCAATTCGTATAGATTTCTCTTTCTTTTTCATACAAGTGGGGCCACGGCACAGTGGCACTACCTCAGAAGCCGCCCCTGTTTGTATCACTGTGTGTTTACTCTGCAATGTGACCAGCAAGGAACTGTGAAGGCTGTTTGGCATGGTTTACATTTACACTTGCACAGATTTAAGTATTGCTTTTTGTACTAGCATTAGGTGGTGGGAACGATGTGTCTTTTTAGGGAAGTTTGCAGCCTATTTAAATGCGTTTATTTTGAACCAGGTGTAGGTGGTCCCGATTGATAACAGCTCTTTGTTGTCAGGATGATGTTGTGGAACCTGTAGAGTATCTTTCAGTGCTAGTAAAACACGGTTAGCGAGTTAGTATTTATTCATTCAGATATACAGTTGCGTGTCTTCTCGTCAGCCTCATCTGATGCCTCGTGTCAGTGACACAGATGAATTCTGTTGACTCCTGTTGTAGGCTCAGGTGCTAAGGCTTCCACTCCAGCAATCTGCCCGAAGTCTTGTGGCCTGAAGTCTGCTGTCTGCAGGTGAAGCCATAGCAAGAGATTATGTCCTCACACGGTCGTTACTGTCCTCGCTCATGCTTCAGAAAATGATGATGATTCATAGTGAATCATTGGGAAGTATCACACTGTCGAAAACCATGTACTTGGCTGATCCAGGCCCCAACAGACTGGTAGGCCAAGACACCCAGAAGTGTCTTTAGCAATGATCAGGAAACAGGCACCAGACAGCCCTCTTATCCAGCAGTGATGACAAAATTAGTGGAGCAAGCACTGCCAGATGTACTGGTGTTGGAAGACCCTTAGTCTCTCCATCAGCGATGTAGTAAGCGCCAGCCAGTGACAAGTTGCATTAGGGGACAGATGTGGTTACTTGGATGCTGTCATCTTGGAAACAGGAAGAATTGTGTTCATGAGAGGTGCTGGAACATGTAATACGTGGGTGTCACTACACCGTAATAATCATTAAATCTAGTGCTTCAGTACAAAAACCATCTATCGTGATGACCAATTCAATTCAGAGCTGGAGAACAGCAGTATTTATGAAGACAGGTGGGAAATAATGACATGAGACTCTTGTCTGTTATAACTGAATGTGGTCTGCTTCTTTACTAATGGTGAGCAGTCCTTATTCTCCTGTGTTTGTTTAATGATTTGTTACAGGCCACTAACTGCACTGTAACTGTCAACTCTGTGAAGTGTGTTATTGCATCTAAAGTATAGTTTATTGCTCCATGTAACAAGAGCTAATATATCTCTTGACTCTTCGTCAGTAAAAAAGACACACACACCATTCATACACACAAGCAAATACACCTCATGCACAGATGACCGCCAACTAAAAAACTGAAATAACTGATGTAAAATGACGCCGGCATGGTATTCGACATCACTTAGCATATACAAACTTTGCATGGTTAAGTTTCTTGACACCAAGGTCATGCTCCACACAACACATCTGAACTGATAAACAGGTCACAATTCATACCATATCTCCTGTTGCTGCCAAGTTCTGCTCATCTTGGCGGCTGATGGGAGTAACGAGCATTGTTTGTTCAAATAAAGGTATCATGACCAATCACAATCATTTCAAACTGTCTGCTGTGCATGAGCAGCTTCATGGATGTTGTGATCATCAGGACATCTTTGTCTAACCATATTTAGCATGTTTTGTCGTTTGGCTAGCTAACACCTTTGCCCAGTTTTCGTTGTTCAAAGCCTCAAATGTTTTTTATTTAAACTGAGTGCTAGTAACGTATTTTTTCGTACTTACGAAGGCATGTTTTTCGAGAATTTATTCTTCTTGTCAAGTGCAATATTTATGTAAGTATTTTATGTGTCATTTCACAAACTAACAATTTGAGTGATAGATTGTGTGAGAGTTGTTTTCTGTGTAATTGGGGAACACAGTACCGGATAATGTCAAAAAGACAACTACATTGCAAGAGACACAGAACAACACATATGCAAGTTCTGCACAGAATACTTAAGTAAATATTTTCACTAGGTAGTGAGAATGAATTCTCGAAATAGGTCTTGCTGAGCATCAAAAAATAAGTAACTGTTGCAGTGTTTCATTATTAAGATAAAAACATTGTTTATGATGCATGGAATTAAGTCGAAAATTTCTATTTCCCAGACAGTTACTATTTCTAGTTATATCAGTGGTTTATATTATATAATAAACATTTAGATGTAACTTCACCACTTTAAATGTTTTTTCCTCATTTTACATTTTCCAACATTTATTGGTCAAATAATAGGGAAGTGCAGTGTCTGCAAAAGAGATTGGTTGCAAAATATTTGTGTGACCCATCTTAAAATATTGCTCAGGTGAGTGGAACCTATTCAAAGTAAGACTAACAGGTGATACGGAATGTATACAAAGTATGGCAGCACGAAGTTTATTTGACCAATAGGAGATCTTCATGGAGATACTGAAAGAACTTAACTGGCAAACACTTGAAGGTAGATGCAAGCTATCTGTGAGAGCTTACTAAGGAAGTTTCAAGAACCAATTTTAAATGATGAATCTACAAATATACTAAAATTCTCTCTGTGTCACTCCTGTAGAGGTCACAAAGACTATCCTAATTACAGTGTGCACAGATGCATTTAAGCAATCATTCTTCCCACACTCCTTATGTGAATGGAGTGGGAAAAAGACCTAATAACTTGTATGATGGGAAGTACCCTCTGCCATGCAATTCACAGTCGTTTTCAGAGTACTGCTGTTGATAAGTGTAACTTTCTTGAAATACTCTCATTGGGAACAGATTTGCCAGTCTACTTCTTCAGATATGATTTCATAATGTTGTTGTCTAGTTTGGGAAAGGGGAATACTAAGTGCCAGAATCGTTGCAATGGTGTCACCATAAAAAAAATCATTTCTACTTTTTTAACTTACAGATACCAATGCCTCAGTAATACACAGTTGTGTTTGTACTGTGACTGTGTTGTAGTTCCTTATTCTTGGCATGGCTGGCACTTTATATATTTTTGTTGATGCTTTTTATCAACTGGATTGAGACGTTAGAAATGCTTCACCTTACAGTAGATTTGTCGCCCTGAATACTATCGCTGATACATTCCTCTAGTGCTCATGTTCTATTTTGGCATCATGGATGCAGACAAAAAAATAAATAAGCAGAAGGACACCATAAGTCATACAAACTGAACTCAATATTGTTTAGATCTACTGAACCTCATGTAGTGGGCACGAGACAGCAACCACATGTTTAATCAGCATAGCAACCATTGTCATACTGAAGTATTTCAGTAATCTAACTTGCATGTCTGTCCTACTTTTTGAAAATCCAAATACTGGGCAAACTTTTGAATACATGTCTTCTGTGAGAAACTCTTTCAGGCCAAAATTGAAACATTGAGACTTGGTCTCAAAAATAGGGTAAACAAAATACATTATGAAAGGATTACAGGCGGAGAAGAAGAAAACTATGCTAGAAGATGTGTTTATGCCCCAAAGAGGCTCAACTAAATCACAGTTGGGAGCATTTATTTCGTGTTTTCTTCGCAGTACAAGTCATATAAAACCATTTGTATAGCAAAAAAATGTAAAAACACAAAAAAGCCCTGTATCTTTGTCACAATAGCGGTGTTGTCAGAGGAACAGGACATAGTATATGTTCTGCAACTGCCAAAATCAACAAAGATTACAAATGTTACATACTCTTGTGGGAACTTAGGATATAATTTTATAAATATTTTACATAAATAGCAATCAGCAATTTTTGTGCTTTGCTGTGTTGAATGTAAATGCAAGTATCTGCTGTAGAACTAATAAGCATTCCTGCCCCCCCCCCCCCTCCCCCTCATGAATGCAACTTATTATTGTAGCTATGAGGTGACTGCATAAGTCCATACAATGATTTTGTGAGACGACAAATACGACCTGACCCATCATTGAAACCTTCTGGTTGAGTCATGTATACTTCTGTATCCAAAAGTCACCATACAAAACTGCAGTTCAGACATCAAATTGACCAAGTTCCAAATTTTCTTCTGTTGCAATCGCTATTACAGCATGAATGCCGCCATAAAGAGCAACTGGACTAAAAGTTCCATCAGCCTGGCATGTTGAAACATATTGCACGCAACCAAGTAAGCACAGTATCGATCAGTTGATCCATCAGGTCTATTTTTAATATGAAGTGCCCATCAATTATTGATAACACCTTTTTTTTCAGGTATTTTCTTCAGAGGCCTTCATTTCTTAGCTTTTATCGCATTAAACCGTTTATTGGAATTACTACTTTCCGTAGCTTTGTTGAAGTTCGGTGGTTCAAGCTTCGTTTTCGTCAGGCAAACTAATGTGTTTGCTTCTTGAGACTGCTGAGGGTGTTATCCTAATTATAGTTACTAAATTTCACTTGGGGACATATTTCATGAACTGGTCGACAATTTGGTAACTCATTCCAATATTCTTGGTCACTAGTCACAAGCTGATCAACAGTAGATCCCACTTTGCTCTCCATTTTCTTCAGGTATGGAATAAAATTTCAATTCTATCGAATTTCCAGTTGCACATAGCTTTTCTGGTTGAAAATCAACATTGCACAATTTCGTCACACGATGTTTCGATGGAATCCGCACTTTGTAACCATTGTTGTCAGTCACGTAGCCAATGAAATGGGCAGGCATAGCTTTGTCATCAAACTTAAAATGAAATTCTTTGACAAATAAACATAGCATTTGGATCCAAAAATTTGTAGAGAGCTGAAACACTTAAACATTTTGCCAGACCACAGTTTGAAAGGTGTATTACCTTCAGCATGTGACTTCCCAGTACAATTGAGTAGAAAAGCACGTGTGTCACTTGCACGAGCCCAAAATGATCTAGGTAATATGCTAGATGTTAACATTGAGTGAGCTAATTCAGCTATATTTTTATTTGCTTGTTCAGCAGCACCATTTTGCTCACACCCAAGTTCATGCTGTGTGCTGTCGTCAGGCAGAAGGTGGGCAAACAGTAATTAAAAGTAACACAAGAACTATGGAGTATATGCAAAACGTATAAAGATCTCTGGTAGGTGAGTTGGTAGGGTGTCAGATTGTCATGCTAAGGATCTTGAGTTGAAAACTCACTGATTGTAGTGTCTTTTTCCCCAATCTGTTTTTGCTGGGTTGAAAGTAACAAACCTAAGAGTACAAAAGAGGGAAACATTCCATGTGGGAAAAATATATCTAAAACAAAGATGATGTAACTTACCAAATGAAAGCATTGGTATGTTGATAGACACACAAACAAAAACAAACACACACACAAAATTCAAGCTTTCGCAACCCACATTGCTTCATCAGGAAAGAGGGAAGGAGAGGGAAAGACAAAAGGATGTGGGTTTTAAGGGAGAGGGTAAGGAGTCATTCCAATCCCAGGAGCGGAAAGACTTACCTTAGGGGGAAAAATACCTGTCCTTTCTTCCCCCCTAAGGTAAGTCTTTCCACTTCCGAGATTGGAATGACTCCTTACCCTCTCCCTTAAAACCCACATCCTTTCGTCTTTCCCTCTCCTTCCCTCTTTCCTGGTGAAGCAACCGTGGGTTGCGAAACTTTGAATTTTGTGTGTGTGTTTGTGTTTGGGTGTCTATCAACATACCAACACTTTTGTTTGGTAAGATAAACCTAAGAGTACATTTATATAGGTAGGTGTGGTGTTATCTATACAAATATGTGCTATAGGTTCGCTACTTTCAACTAACGAAGTGAAAGCAGACTGCCAAAAGAACATTGCTATAAACTCAGAAACGTCCTTTTACATGGCAGCAAAATATTCTCCCATATAACAATTTCACACGTAATCTGTTACTTTTTAATTACCAATTATGGATCTTCTAGTGGACATCAGTACACAGCACAAACTAAGTTGTTTGTTTTGGTTGATACTCGATTGACGCACAACATTTGGTACTGATCTGAGTGTCTTGACATCTGGACATGTAAGACAAAACTTAATACCATGCTCTTGTAGCACTGCAGCTACCATGTTACAATTACTTTCTCCTCCACCATCAGACCAAAGTACTTTTACCTTATGACCAACAGCATCACACTCCTTCAAAAATGTTTTCAAATTGTCAGCTGCTTTAGATTTATTTTGCATGAAATATATCCAAATGAAGCAAGAATAATCATCTCTCAAAATAAGATAGTAACGAAAACCATTTCTAGAGTTAGCAGACATTGGTCCATTAACGTCTGCATTGATCTGCCCACTGAAAGTTTGTGAACGATCTCTGGTGTGGCGAAATGGTTTGCGGTGGGATCTCCAAGAACACATCCATCACAAAATGATGTGGTATCAGAACACTTGAATGATATACCAAACCAAGAGAGCACATTTTGTACAAGTCGTTTATCTTGATGACAGAGTCTCTCATGCCAGCATTGCAGTTGTTCCTCTGAAGTTCATAAATTAATCATTACTTGTGAATATAGGCTGAACACACAAGTCTTCCTGTTATGACTATTTCACTATGTTGTTATCATAATTCACATTATATCCACGTTGTGCAGCTTGATGCACAGAGAAAAGTTGGTGTCTGATATTGGGTACGTACCAGTCACTTTCAAGCAAAGCAGTTGTCCCTCATTTGTTGAGGAATGTTTCAGTATGAATACTGCTAGCCCTACGGGCAAAAATAACTTCTTTGCCAGCTGTCTGTTACACATTGCGGAATCTGAAATTTTTCAAATGTATCGAAATGGTGTTCATTTGGTGAAATGTTCGAAATCCAAGCATCTGCACTATCACAATTAACATGAAGCAACAAGCTAGTGGCTGTTTGGTTTGCTGCTCACTTTTAAACTGGAACTCAAATTATTATTGTTGTTAGCTGTCGCTTTTACTTCTGTGGCCATTGCTTTAGACAGTTCGCGACAATATGTTCAGCTTTCTTGCATGTACGACTTTCTTTATTTCTTTCTTTGAATGTCATAACTCAACTGAAGCATCGTGTCTGCCATTCCACAAATCTTGCAGTCTCACGAATATCCTAGTAAATAAAAAAATAGTCTAGTGAATGAATACTATAATTATCACAACCTGAAACGTTCAAACCTGGTCCCATAATCTGTTGTGGTCAACTTAGGCTATAATTCATACAGTAAAAGGACGAAAACAAAAGGAAACTCTTAGGAGCAAAGAATGCCACACAACACAAAACTAAACACTACCGTAGTAGAGGACAGGAGCCGCGACTGCAAAAAAAAAAGAAAAGAAAATTCTTTCAAGGAAATTATTTAAAAGTATTTTTCGTAGATTTTTAACAGGGTCAGACCTGAAACTTTTTTGTGGCTACTTAAGTCACCATTTGCCTTCCAAACAAATTATCATATGGCCACCCTAGCATCTAGATGTATACCATACTTTTTGTGTGTTTCTTGTTTAGGCAGGAAAGTAATGAGGGCATAGTCATTAACATTTTCAATTTCTTTCATTGCATTACATAATTTTTGAGTGCTGTAGCATATATTTCCTTTGTATTTTGCAGGCAGCAAGAACTTTTCCAAGTACTGAAGGCATACTCAATCATGAACAAAACTGTTGGCTACTGCCAGGCACAGGCTCCAATTGCAGCTTTCCTGCTAATGCACATGCCAGCTGAACAAGCATTTTGGTGCCTAGTTTCCATTTGCGACAAGTACCTTGTGGGCTACTACAGTCAAGGAATGGTATGTATAGTGCTACTGAGACTTCTTGCATAGAAAAGAGTTCACAAAAATTAAAAGCCTGTTGGAAATAAAGATTGGGGGACTTAGATTCACACACTGTGAATAGGTTAGCAGCTTACAGTAATGCGCCTATGGAACCACCTGGAGAAAATTATTGTTTCATTAGATTTTTGAAAAAAGGGAGAGGGTTGTTTTGTAGTCAGTCCCAAGGAAGGATGTGAGAGGTACTTATAAGAGATGGAAAAGCAAGGTGTTGAAGATAATGAAGAACTTAACAACTTTATAAATTGTGGGTGTGTCTCAGAAGAATTGCCTGTCAGTTAAAATTACTTTCATTGATTTGCAGAAAGTTTCATTCATCTACATACATTTATACTCCGCAAACCACCCAACAATGTATTTCACAATGGAAAAGTGGACTGTTGGTAAAGAGGGAGAAATTTTGAAGAATATGTTGACATAGAATCTTGGTAGATTGGAAATTGGAAGAACCATATAGGAAATGGCTTTGATAGTCCTGTAAACACAGCATGGCAGATAATCCATAACATTGGCCAACTACAGAGTTTAGTGTTACATTCATTTCTTTAGGCAATAGCGTTGGATTTGCCAGCAGGGAGGGGGAGTGTGGAATGGAAAATAAAGTGGACTAGAATAAATCTAGTACTAGCTAAGATCACAATTTTTCTCTAGCACACCAATGATTTGGGTTTTGTGAAAGGAAATTCTGCATTAATGTCAAATCATAATAAAAATGTCCATGCTATTGTCAAAGATATTATCTTTGCATAATTCAGATTTCACTTGAAGCTGTATACTCTAGAAATGAGTAGATGTGCCTTTTAGGTTGTTTTGTACCCAAGAGATGCTGTAGCTACAACTATTACATGGTTTCATATTGGGAAAAACCTTTGTGGATCATTAATCTCATTTATGTTTAAATTTTCACTACTAAATTTTGGCAGTACCTTTTCCATCTGTACCATGACACAATTTTTAGTTTTGTAGTAGGCAGGTCCTTCAGTCCACTTATACTGTGTTGTATTGTGATCACTTCAAAAAATTGTTCAAATGGCTCTGAGCACTATGGGGCTTAACATCTATGTTCATCAGTCCCCTAGAACTTAGAACTACTTAAACCTAACTAACCTAAGGACAACACACAACACCCAGCTATCACGAGACAGAGAAAATCCCTGACCCCGCCGGGAATCGAACCCGGGCGCGGGAAGCGAGAACGCTACCACACGACCACGAGGTGCGGGCTGTGATCACTTCATTTGTTCTACTTATGCTTTTGGAACTATAAGGACCATCCACTAAAGAGACGTAAAGGTAGTAAGGTTGTGGAACAGAGCAAGTTTTGTGATGTCATGAGATGGAATTTCACATTACAAATCATTCATCAATGTGAACAGTGCTTGAAGTCTTGTTGGATTTCAGCAATGTGCTTTAAAACAGAAATCAGTACAGTGTGAAATGCCTTTCAGCTTTATGGGCTGAACTGAGCAGATACTATATTGTGATCCAACTGACATGCAGTATTTGGTGCTTTTAGAATTTGTAAATAATGAAAATGTATTGCTTCAAGGCACTGGACATTATAGAGACATCAAAATCACATTGTGTTCGATACAGTTTGTTATGAGAGTGACAGATGGTATAGGATGAACAGATAAACCTCTCCAAATGCTTTACTCGACCAATGATCGTGTGTATCTCCACTGTTCACGTAACAGTGAAAGCTTGGTTTGTTGTAATCTTGGAAGACATGGACATGAAACTTTGATGGCACCTCTGTTATGTATATGTATAAGTACGATGTCTCAGATTTACTGACCATGATTGATTAATGTTGTGTTTCTTAGTGTTCTGTCAAATAGTAGTTTCCAGTGTATGCACTAACTGACAGGGTTCGTTTCACAATCGAGAAGGTTGAAATGATAAAATGTATCAAATGAAAAATTTTATATGACTGACATAACACTGCCTTTGAAAATGACGTAAAGTCAAAATGTGCTAGGTTGTTGAAAAAATAAGTGTGCTCAACACGTAAGAAAAGTTATCAAAAGTACATCCACATGGTTGGTATTTTCTTGAAATGTCTGTTTAGTGACATGAAGCATGATTAGTGACATGAAGGAGATACATTTTTTATGTAGTCCAGCAAACAGGTCTATAAGGTTATGAACTGGCAATATTGAGAATGTAGACTACAACTTACCTCCTAGGTGAAGTGATTTGTGGTGGATAAGAATGTAAAAATTTGTGATAACTGCATATGTAGGCCTGTAAATTTTATTATTCCTTGAGAACAACAGCATTTTCATGCATATTGCAGTTGTTGTAAAGATACTTTGCATAAAAAGGAAACAACTCCTCAGAACACATCGTTAATGTGCAGCATGTTTGGTAGAGAGTTGTTTTCTTTATTTGGGGATCTAAGTTTGATTCCCAGTCACACACAAAATTTTTAACTCCTCGTGATTGTTTAAGTTCTCTGTGTGTTCAAATAAATTATCTGTAGTAGTTTATCTAGAAGGAAATTGAAAATGTTTGTAGTTCTGTTTTCCAATTTGTTAAGTACCTTTGAACCCATAGACACCTCAACAATATTCTTAGTTTTTCTTCAAGCATTTTGGAAAGTCACTAATGAAGTTAAATCATCCATTTCTGTGTGTACATTTTTTGGAAGCAAAATGTGTGTATATGGTGTACAGTGCACCACTGGAGCATGTTGTGGTTGCAGATCACATGGGTGGACATGTCACTTGTGACCATTTCTGAACACTCACCATCCATGTTGAGAATTGTGTCCATGTTTCTGTTTCATTCGTGCTTTAAAATTTAAGGTGATTTTCTCATGTTCGTGTGTTAATAAAAGAATGTATTAACGTGGTTTGTGGTATTTTCATAGCGGAATTTTTTTTGTGACTTTCCAGATTTATGATTTTGTATTAATGCACACTTTGAGATTGATCTAGTTGTTAAACGATGAGCACATAGATTAATTTTATTTTTGTAATTCTTTGACATGGCTTTTCCATATCTTTACATCTTATTCTTGTCGAAACTTGGTTTAATAATGAAGTATGCTTACAAGAGCTTTGAATAACATGCTGATATTTTATTGAAATGTCTGTTTAGTGACATGAAGCATGATTAGTGACATGAAGGAGATACATTTTTTATGTAGTCCAACAAACAGGTCTATAAGGTTATGAACTGGCAATATTGAGAATGTAGACTACAACTTACCTCCTAGGTAAAGTGATTTGTGGTGGATAAGAATGTAAAAATTTGTGATAACTGCATATGTAGGCCTGTAAATTTTATTATTCTTTGAGAACAACAAATATGTATATATACTTATTGGATGAGAAGTTGAGGAAACCAGGAGAGTTTGAAGAGAAAAGTACTGCCGTCCAGGGAATAAGTATACATTGGAAGTAACAACAGAGGGGAAGAAACCTAAAAACAAACCAAAGTTGAATAAGTTATGTGAAATTAAATAAATAATGAAGCAAGAGCAGAGCATTTGCAAAGTCAGAAACCAAGCAGAGGGAACATTTTAAGACATTGATAGATGAGTCTAGGGCAGTATAGTGGACAGGAGGTAAAGTTGAGACAGTGGAATTTGCTTAGATGATTGTTGGAACCAAGGGATCCATAGGATGAGAGTTCAGAAAAGCTAATATAGGGGGAGTGCCCAGTTGGTATTAGCCATAAAGTAAGAGTTGAAAGTGGCTCTCTGGTGTGGTCTGATATGTCCAGGCAACATTTTTTGACTGACAATTAATTGGAATGGACAACAGGATCATTGTGCATGGTGATTTCAATAGGTCCTTTTCATTTGCTAGAGTAATAAATAATTGTATGAGACAAATTTAAGAAGTAGTGAGTAGATGGCTTGGGCTGGACTTACAAGTGTTCAAACGTACATGATCAATGGACCATTGGGTTGGAAGCAAAAAGGGTGTAAGCATGAACCAGTAATATTGTACGGTATGGGGGAGGCGAGGCAGATAAACAATTTTAAGGATGCAAGAAATATATTAGACTGAGGACACAGATGAATAGCACGACTGCAGGGACTTATCCCTTGCACGCTTCCTATGAGACCCATATTCACAACTGTTCACAATCTGTGCACATTCGCACAGACGAAGGTCAATGGCCAGGAAGAGCACAGGTTGTCCGAACTCTTATGCGAATCACCACCTTAGTGTGCACGTGTAATGAGTAGATTGGCAAATACCTATTAGGAACTTTACATATGTAGATTGTGGACAGTTGGGAATATGGGTCTCACGGGAAGTGTGCAAGGGATAAGTCCCTGCAGTCGCGCTATTCACCTGTGTCCTCAGTGGCTCAGATGGGTAGTGTGTCTGCCCATGCAAGCAGGAGATCCCGCGCTCGAGTCCCGGTCAGGGCACACATTTTCAGCTCTCCCCACCGAGGTATATCAACAACCCCTGTCAGCAGCTGAGGGCTTCAGTTAATTATCATGTGACGAAATGTAATTCAGTTTCTGCAGGACGGTGCATTTGAGTTGTTGAAGTCAAAGGTGGTATTACATTTTGGCTCTTACCATCTGAGGCAGTGCAGTATTTTAGACTTCGAACTCGTATTCAGGAGCAGCAGGGTTCAAATCCCCATCCAATATTTTTAGTGAATACCCTAAATTTACAATTTTAAAAAGAACACAGCCTGTTTCTTTTCCAATTCTCTTGAAATCCATCTTTTGCTTTATATGTGATAACCATGTTGTCGACAGGACAGTAGACCTTAATTTTTCTTCCTTCTTTAATGTTGACTACTGCAGTAAATGTGAGAATTAGTAGATATAACAAGTTTGTTGGAGATAGAGGGGGTCCATTCTGTTTGTATAACCTTTTCAAACTCATCATCATAGTGGGCTAGTGGCTTTGTGTACAGTGTATGAAAGTATCCAGACAATAAGGAAGAAGTTTTCATTGATGGGGAGTTTGCTATTGTTGAGGTGGAGAGACTGCTAAAAATATGTCGGGACCATGTCAGAACTTGAGAATTTTGGGAAATTGGCTATATCTATTGTTGATACCATCCTTTGGTATGCTTATCAGAATAGAACTACACATGACATTGTTCAACAAAGTGTTGTGTTTTATTACATAGACCACTTATTGTGAGAAAAACCATTTGGTAGCAGTGGTGGAGTCAGAAAGTTTAATACTGACTACTGTAGGATTACAATATGTATTACAGGATTACAGTATATACATTACAGGTGCTAAAGCAAATAATTAAAAGCTGTATGATTGTGAATGATAACCCGTTGCTTTTTCCAGGAAACATTGCAGCTAGATGGTGACATTTTGTTTGGACTACTTAAAAAAGTTTCTCCAAGTGTTTATAAACACATAGTAAGTATGGTATAGCAGTTTTTAGTCATTGCAATGGTGTAGTCTGATAATACATGTCATTTCATGTCATTTATTTATTTATTTATATTTTTTTTACAGAAAAAGCAAAAAATTGAACCTATTTTATACATGACTGAATGGTTTCTTTGTGTGTTTACAAGAACACTTCCATGGGACACAATCCTTAGGGTGTGGGATATGTTCTTGTGTGAAGGTAAGCAAACAAAATGCTGCACCACTTAGAAAATAATTATTAATTTGTTTCCATAATGTCACCTTAAAACATGATATATGCCTTTATGTAGTTCATTATAACATCCCTAATTTTAACTTACACTTTGCTTGAAAATAATAGGATAGGCTACAGAAATTTGGAGCAATATTTGTAAATAGATCTCTATGGAATAACAGTAGTGATATACGAAGTTCCTTGTCTTCCAGCAGGCACCTCCCTACTAGCAGATAGGGAATTCTCGTCCAATATGGTGGGTACCAGGGAAATAGAATACTGAGGGTGGACCAAAAGAAGCTTTGCTGTTTTCTATTATTATATCGGTTTATGCGAGCCTAAAGGAAGAAAGCCCTGAGAGTAAATTAAATGGTCCTCCATGTTTGGGTTTGTGTAGCAGGCCAGCTTCTCGGCACCTAAAAAAATGAAATGCTGAAAAACCCTATAAAATGTGTTGGAAAAGCTGGAACTTTGGATGACAGTCTAATGATGGAGGTTTGGGTTCTGGCATATGTGAGGTATTTCTGCTAAACTGAATGAGTTGACCACAGAACGTAGCACACTCAAAATTGATGTTACTATATTTTCGTAAACAAAGTTGAAAGATAGAGGAGAGAAAGAGCTTGGTAAATATGTATACATTCGAAATGATATAACCAAAGCAGGAGTTTCTATTATGATAGAGAAAATTATAGAAGAAAATAATTGGAAATCGGTAATTTATTAGCAATGTATTGATATAGTTCAAATGACACTATTTGATAGGAAAGTTGGGATTATCGCAGTATGTACACCCATGAGTGATATAAATGACCACAAGAATGGGGCAACTCTTAGAGAGACAGAGAGAAACTAAAAATCCCAGGAAGTAAAGAACTGATTATTATGGAGAATGCAAGAGTAAGAATGAGGAATCATGTAGGATAGTGGGAAAATGCGAATAACAGTATATAATGACAATGGAGAACGACTGATGAAAAAGTTTTTAACACAGTTTTTTTTTAATACAAGTACATTCACAAATATATTTGGTAGCAGAATACCGGATTATAGATTATATATATCCATTGGAGGAAGAAGTACTTTTGAGGTGGCTGATATGAGACTTTATGGAGATTACTAGTGAGGATCAGTCTCTATCAGTAACTGTTTACTGAGAGAGAAGTGTTTCTGGCTTTGGAAAACAGCAACAAGATTTGTACCTTTCTTAAAAGTCCTTAAAAGCTCTTAATTTGTATACCATGTTATAAAAGTACTTGTAAGTGCTTATTTTGTCCTTTTTTTTTTTAGTTGCAGTCCTGAAAGGTCGTTATTTTAATCTTGGCAATTGTATTCATACTTTAAAAAAGATTAACTTGTGAAGTTAAAAAGGCGAAAAAAGGATGGATGCATGGGTCGAAGGCCAAAGCAGTTATGATGGTCACTCAGCTGCATGACATGTAGGGCGAGAGGGGCAGGCTGCCCCTCCCCCCCCCCCCCCCCCTCCACTACCACCACAGGCCTGTAGAACATAGTGGGGGTATGATTACATGCGGTACTGGCAAGTGACACTGCTTGCTGTATGTAAACTCATTACTGCAGTGCTAGTGCAGGAAAATACTATACATAGGCCGCAGTGGTACTATACATTGGCTGAAATGGCAAGGGACACAGAAACCTTAACTAAATAGTACACCTGTGACAAGAAAATATATGTGGCAAAGTTGTTGTTGTTGTGGTCTTCAGTCCAGAGACTGGTTTGATGCAGCTCTCCATGCTACTCTATCCTGTGCAAGCTTCTTCATCTCCCAGTACCTATTGCAACCTACATCCTTCTGAATCTGCTTAGTGTATTCATCTCTTGGTCTCCCTCTACAATTTTTACCCTCCAATACTAAATTGGTGATCCCTTGATGCCTCAGAACATGTCCTACCAACCAATCCCTTCTTCTGGTCAAGTTGTGCCACAAACTTCTCTTCTCCCCAACCCTATTCAACACTTCCTCGTTAGTTATGTGATCTACCCATCTAATCTTCAGCATTCCTCTGTAGCACCACATTTCAAAAGCTTCTATTCTCTTCTTGTCCAAACTATTTATCGTCCACGTTTCACTTCCATACATGGCTACACTCCATACAAATACTTTCAGAAATGACTTCCTGACACTTAAATCGATACTCGATGTTAACAAATTTCTCTTCTTCAGAAACGCTTTCCTTGCCATTGCCAGTCTACATTTTATATCCTCTCTACTTCGACCATCATCAGTTATTTTGCTCCCCAAATAGCAAAACTCCTTTACTACTTCAAGTGTCTTATTTCCTAATGTAATTCCCTTAGCATCACCCGACTTAATTCGACTACATTCCATTATCCTCGTTTTGCTTTTGTTGATGTTCATCTTATATCCTCCATACAAGACACTGTCCATTCCGTTCAACTGCTCTTCCAAGTCCTTTGCTGTCTCTGACAGAATTACAAAGTCATCAGCGAACCTTCAACTTTTTATTTCTTCTCCATGGACTTTAATACTTACTCTGAATTTTTCTTTTGATTGTTTTACTGCTTTCTCAATATACAGATTGAATAACATCGGAGAGAGGCTACAACCCTGTCTCACTCCCTTCCAACCACTGCTTCCCTTTCATGTCCCTCGACTCTTATAACTGCCATCTGGTTTCTGTACAAATTGTAAATAGCCTTTCGCTCCCTGTATTTTACACCTGCCACCTTCAGGATTTGAAAGAGAGTATTCCAGTCAACATTGTCAAAAGCTTTCTCTAAGTCTACAAATGCTAGAAATGTAGGTTTGCCTTTTCTTAATCTAGCTTCTAAAAAAGTTGTAGGGTCAGTATTGCCTCACATGTTCCCATATTTCTACGGAATCCAAACTGATCTTCGCCGAGGTCGGCTTCTACCAGTTTTTCCATTCGTCTGTAAAGAAGTCGTGTTAGTATTTTGCAGCTGTTACTTATTAAACTGATAGTTCGGTAATTTTCAGATCTGTCAACACCTGCTTTCTTTGGGATTGGAATTATTATATTCTTCTTGAAGTCTGAGGGTATTTCGCCTGTCTCATACATCTTGCTCACCAGATGGTAGAGTTTTGCCAGGACTGGCTCTCCCAAGGCCGTCAGTAGTTCTAATGGAATGTTGTCTACTCCCGAGGCCTTGTTTCGACTCCGGTCTTTCAGTGCTCTGTCAAACTCTTCACGCAGTATCGTATCTCCCATTTCATTTTCATCTACATCCTCTTCCATTTCCATAATATTGTCCTCAAGTACATCACCCTTGTATAGACCCTCTATATACTCCTTCCACCTTTCTGCTTTCCCTTCTTTGCTTAGAACTGGGTTTCCATCTGAGCTCTTCATGTTCATACAAGTGGTTCTCTTATCTCTAAAGGTCTCTTTAATTTTCCTGTATGCAGTATCTATCTTACCCCTAGTGAGATAAGCCTCTACATCCTTACATTTGTCCTCTAGCCATCCCTGCTTAGCCATTTTGCATTTCCTGTCGATCTCATTTTTGAGACGTTTGTATTCCTTTTTGCCTGCTTCATTTACTGCATTTTTATATTTTCTCCTTTCGTCAATTAAATTCAATATTTCTTCTGTTACCCAAGGATTTCTACTAGCCCTCGTCTTTCTACCTACTTGATCCTCTGCTGCCTTCAGTACTTCATCCCTCAGAGCTACCCATTCTTCTTCTACTGTATTTCTTTCCCCCATTCCTGTCAATTGTTCCCTTATGCTCTCCCTGAAATTCTGTACAACTACTGGGTCTTTCAGTTTGTCCAGGTCCCATCTCCTTAAATTCCCACCTTTTTGCAGTTTCTTCAGTTTTAATCTACAAATCATAACCAATAGATTGTGGTCAGAGTCTACATCTGCCCCTGGAAATGTCTTACAATTTAAAACCTGGTTCCTAAATCTCTGTCTTACCGTTATATAATCTATCTGAAACCTGCCAGTATCTCCAGGGTTCTTCCATGTATACAACCTTCTTTCATGGCTCTTAAACCAAGTGTTAGCTATGACTAAGTTGTGCTCTGTGCAAAATTCTACGAGGCGGCTTCCTCTTTCATTTCTTAGCCCCAATCCATATTCACCTACTACGTTTCCTTCTCTCCCTCTTGCTACACTTGAGTTCCAGTCGCCCATGACTATTAAATTTTTGTCTCCCTTCACTATCTGAATAATTTCTTTTATTTCATCATACATTTCTTCAATTTCTTCATCATCTGCAGAGCTAGTTGGCATATAAACTTGTACTACTGTAGTAGGTGTGGGCTTCGTATCTGTCTTGGCGACAATAATGCGTTCACTATGCTATTTGTAGTAGCTTACCCGCATTCCTAATTCCTATTCATTATTAAACCTACTCCTGCATTACCCCTATTTGATTTTGTGTTTATAGCCCTGTATTCACCTGACCAAAAGTCTTGTACCTCCTGCCACCGAACTTCACTAATTCCCACTATATATAACTTTAACCTATCCATTTCCCTTTTTAAATTTTCTAACCTACCTGCCCAATTAAGGGATCTGACATTCCACGCTCCGATCCGTAGAACGCCAATTTTCTTTCTCCTGATAACGACATCCTCTTCAGTAGTCCCTGCCCGGAGATGCGAATGGGGTACTATTTTACCTCCGGAATATTTTACCGAAGAGGTATCAATCTACAATTTATCGGCCACCCCTACATGGCACATATTTGGTTTCTTTCTAAAATTGTGATTAAAATGCGTGGAACGTGTGCGTTTAGCCAACTGTGGCAGCGACAAGACAATTATAAACAAGTAAATGTTATTTTACATCATATATAACTTGATTAGAATGATTTGACTTATGTGGAATCATTAATGAGTTGGTAATAAGTTTCATCTGTAACTACTTGCATAATAATTATGTTTAATATCTGCGAAAGTAAGTGATAAAATATATGGGAAAGGTGAGGTATAAATGAAGCAAACATTAACGATAAAACAAATGGTAAAAGATTAGTGTGCAGTCACGATCACTCGAAACTGTCAAAATTTATCGGAAAGGTGAGGTACTTTGCAATCAAAAGCATAAAAATAAAAGTAACAAAGGTTGGGGTAAATTACTTGTGCACTGCACTTAAACCGTGCTAAACCCACAAATTATATCGCAAAACTCGTAATTTCGCGAGCACTTACATTATATAGATGGACACAAAGATGTAGAATTCTCATAGCAAGTTGATTTCAGATTAAAAAGTATGAATTATAGACCAAATCGTTCAAAGTCAATATAGCAGAAGATGGAGTGTTGAATGGCAACTGTCAAGACCCAATGAGGATGGAGCTGGGTACGTGACGGGAGAGCTGCGCCGCCAGCAGTTCTAACCACAAACTGGAACACTACAGCACACACACATTTAAGAGCATTGCAGGCACTGTGTAGCAGACTGTACAGAAAGCTTGATGTATTACCTCTATTTGATATAACATTGGCAGTGACAGGAAGGCATCGAATTGTCTGGCTGGAGGCACGTTTTTTTTTTTTACTTCTAGGCTCCTAAAACTTACAAAACACCAATTCCAGGGAAGCTGTTCAAAGAAAGTACTTGCAAAATTGCGGTTTTGAGATATAGTTCGTAGTTGTAACACGCGTCTGAAAGAAGAAATTTGCCATAACTCGTAAACTTAAGACATGCCAATATTTTTTTTTTTAAAAACTGATTTAGGTGTTTATATTAATTACCAAGAGTATTACTAAAAAATAATACCAGCACATTTTTCTTTTCTTCTGTGATAGAAACACATTGCGAAGGTGAAACAGCAAGGAAGCATGCTACTTTTTTTACCCTACCACAGGAACATTACAAAGTGTGGACCATTTACTTTTATCTTATAAAGACTTGCACTCAAATTCAGAAACAAATGAAGCTTCAAGCTTTATTTATAAACATGTTTACTCATAGTGAAATAGTGAAACACTTCACCTGTGGAGAGGAAAAAAATGTGCCCATCTAATTTGTTTTGGTACTACACCACATTTCAAACAAACTTTGTTTAAATACTTAGATTGTGTAGATAAGTACAGTTTTATTTGGTGAAACTTTAAATAGCTCCACCCAGGCTGAGCAGGTGGATGTTTCAGTTACATTTTGGAACACATACTTAAATCAGGTTCATACAAGATACATTACTTCTTCTTTCATGGGTGTGCAACAGCAAAGGATATTAAAATTCATTTATGCCTACTGTGGAAAGTATCAAGCTTCAAAAACATCTGCAAGTGTGCATGGATGGATCTGCAGTAAATAAAAAGTTCATTAAGATGCTGCAGAAGAATATGAAACAGGATCATGGAAAGAAATTATTGGATTTAAGCTCCTGCAGGTTACACACACCAATGATGCTTTTGATAAAGGTGCTCAGATTTCTGGCTGGGACATATATATTTCCTTAAAAAGTTTGTATTGGTTTATTTCATGACTCACATGCAAAAGTTGAAACATACATAGAACTTTCAGTTTCAAAGCAAGTTGGCCTAAATTTTGCCACCATAGGTTTTAAGGAAACTTCCATGCAGTTCCAAGAGCTCTGGAAATTTTGGATGACATTTCTCTGCTTGTTGCTTATGTAGAAAAGGGAAAAATTAACAAGCCAGCTTCCAGTTCGAATACTGTTGTTACATCAGCGTTAGAGGATAAGTTACTAAACATAAAATTTCAATTTCTTGTTGCTATGACCTAGATTGTTCACCCTTTTTTGACTATATATCAGTCCAACAAACCACTATTCCCCCCCTCCCCCCCTTTATTTTTCAAATGGCCTCGCAAAATTAGTAAACCATTGTCTCCTCAGTTTTCATATACTGAAGAAAGAGGATATGAAGTAAATGGATTCCTCAGGTAAGCTTGGCACTTATGAAGTGAAACCATCTTTCACTCGGTGAATTAAGTAAAAGTAGGTTTAGGCTCTATTGGAGACAATATTTTGTTCAGCATTGTTAAGGAGGAAAAAATTGCCAGGAAAGATGTCCTAACCTTAAAACACAAAGCACAGTCATTTCTTAAGAAAATGGTTAAAAGTATTTTTGAAAAATCTCCATTGCATATTATTCCTTTGTACATAATTAAGCGTGTCTGGATCCAAAAGTTATTTTTGAAAATGAAGATGGTTGCAGGATCAACACGAAATTAATGCTGCAAGTCTGGGTGGAAGTGGCCATGTTTTGTGGAAAATTGTGATTCCCTCTTATTGGAGTTTGGAGATTTTGCATAGCAAATACCATATCAAGAATGTAGAGACTTTGATGTTAAAATTTCAAGATTACTTCCTGTAAAAGTATTATGTATTCAAGAAGTTTAAAAAAAATTGGAAGGTTTGCAAGAAGATATTAATCTGTTCACATGGTCAGGCAGCAGTAGAGAGTACATTCTCAATCAACAAGGCTCTAGAAGTAGAAAATTTGAACGAAAGATCCTATGTTGCTATGCGGCAAGTTAAAGACCACCTTAAATTTTGTGGGAGAGTGCAAAATGTACAACTTACTAAGGATATGTTGGCATCTGCATCTCCTGCAAGGAACACAATACATGGCTTATCGTGAGGAACAAAAACAAGTGCAGAAGACCAAGACACTATTGGAAAGAAAGTAAAATTGTAAGAGGAATTGCAAGGTTCACAACAGAAAAGAATGCACCTCAGTTCTGACATTCCTTCATTGCACAAACTTGCTGATGAATTTCTGAGGTTGCAGAAAAGGCAAGAATCATTTTGTACTGCTTACAATAATGCAAAAAGGAAGAAGACTTATGAAAAGAAAGAAGAGGTTCAAGTATTAGACAGCCAAAGGAAAAAATTGACAAACTTAAAACGTTATGATTTACTGGTTTTTTATCTAGAGTGTAGCTTTTTTAATTAATCAATTTATCTTTCACTGTTTATAAGTTTTTCTTATTGACAATTCTCAATTTCATTAAAATTCACACATTTGAATTACTTTTAAGCTTTATTGTTGGATGAAAACTGCAGAGAGGCCTATGAAATGTGATGTACTTGCTTTAACCACTTCAATAAGAAAAAACATTATCAAAGATCAAGCAAACATGTGATGAAGTAAATTGTTGTAAGTTGTTAGAGAATTTTCCTTATGTCTATTAAGCTGATACTGCTGAATTTTATTATAGTGATACCATATTGAAGTTATCATCTATTAGCACATGTTAATTTTATTCTTGACATTGCTACAGCATTGAGTGCAACTATTGTCAGTAAAGAAGAGGTGCTTAAAAGTCCTCAATTTTTATTTTGTAAATTCAGTACTAACCCTGAGTAAGTAAACACTAGTGCTGTAAAAACGAACAACACTGAGAAGAATGAAAGTAAACATTATAATATCAAGAGCATACAAAATGAAAGTATAAGAACATTGCTTGCTACCAGAATCAGAATGATTCATCCACAATCATTTGAAGAAAGAACAGAAGAAATGTATGAACAGATAAGTACCATTTTTGAAAATAGCAGCAGAGGTATTGGGTGTACAGGAAAACAACCACAAGTAGAATGATGGTCAGAAGACATAGAGATAGCAAAACAGAAAAGGAACACATATTTTCAGTGTTTACATTATAAATTGGAAGCAACTGAACCTATCTATAAGGAAAAAAAGAATGAAATCGGAAAAAATAATGATTGCAAAGAATGGAAGATGGGAAAGAACATAAGCTGGGATTTGAGAGAGTGAAAGAAGTGTGGCCAGTATTAAAAGGAGCTTGACAACAGATAAAATCCAAAGCAAATCTACAGTTTATAACACAAAAATAATGGGAAGAATATTTCAAAAAATTACTAGAGGAGGATAAAGAATAATAGATCTGCCTAGATAGTGGTTTGTTAGCATGCCACTTCCTGGAATCAGGGAGGTGCATCGGCCCTAAATTGAATCCTGCATAGCGTGTTAGTTGAGGGTCAGTGTGCCAGCCAACCTGGATCTGATTTTTATGTGGTTTCCTACTCTGATTTTGTGAATGCCAGGCTGGTATCCATGTCCTGCCTCAGTCAAATGATTCACGCACACAAATTCATGTGGGATTACACTGCTTGCAGATAGAGAGCTTTGCACAAAATCTGCCCAAGGGAAGGACGGAGTGTGACAGGAAGGGCATCTGGTGGCCATCCTCTACCACTAATGTTACCAAATCCAGATTAACATGCTGATCCTGTGAAGATACAGGGTAAAGCCAACAGTGAGAAGAAGAAGAAAGAAGGATAGAGAAGACTGTATGGAGGAAGGAATAGTAGGGAGAAGCGAACACAAAGGTGATGAGTTCCAAATTTCTGAACTGAGTGCTTGATGTATAAGAACAGGAAAGATGGGCAAATCACCTGGACCAAGTGATACCAACCTGGGACTTTGAAAATATAGTGGCAACAAAGTTTAGCATCACAGCTACTAAAAAAAAAATTAATGGAGACTTAATATCAAAGGAAAGAAGAAAAGTTATACTGCTACCATATTTAAGAAAGGAGATTGCAACATTTGATTGAACTATAAAGAAATTTGTGTTACTCACTCATTAGTGAGAATTTTAAGAATAATAATACAGGGGGAGAGGGAGGGAGGAAACTAATTTTAGGACCCAAGAAGAACGATGTGGTTTGACAGGAGATCGTCTATAAACCGTATTTTCATATTACGACAGATTTTGGGAAAGTATAGAGGAAAATTAAGAAGTATTGGACTAGTTTCAAAGATTTACAAAAGTCATATGATACCATCCCAAGGAAACTGAGCTTTAGAAAGCATTAAATATGGTAGACACAGAGGATCCCTTAATTAAAAATACTGTAAGACATGTATTAAGGGAATACAATGATCAGTCAGAACATTATGGCCATCCGCCTAATAGCCAGTATCTCCACCTTTGGCACAGATAACAGAGGTGATGCATCGTGTCATGGAAGCAGTGAGGTCCTGCTGGGTTTAAGTTGCTGGAAGGAGTTGGTATCACATCTCTTCACATAAGTCACCTAATTCTCATAAATGCGTGGGAGGATTTGAGCTGTGACACCACATTCAATCGCATCCCTGATGTGTTTGATCAGGTTCAAATCTGGTGAGATGGGGGACGGCACATCAATTGGAACTCGCTGCTGTGTTCCTCGAGCCACTCTGTCACGCTTTTGACCTTGTGACATGGTGCATCATCTTGTTGAAAAATGCCACTGCAACCAGTCTACAGTTGTCACGGTCCCTTGCGTGAACTCCATTGGACCCTTGGATGCCCATGTGAATGTTCCCCAGAGCACATTGAATGCCGCCACCAGCTTGTCTCTGTCCCACAGCGCATGTATAAAGGAGCTTTTCTCCTGGAAGATGACGTATTCACACCCTCTCATTTGCGCAATAAAGAAGGTCTCGGGATTGAGCAGCCCATGCAAAGCTCTGCCACTGCCCCGACGGCAAGTGCCGATGGTCACATGCCCATTTCGGTCGTAGTTGCCAATGTCATGGTGTTAACATTGGTACATGTGTGATGTGTCAGCTGCAGCGGCCCCTCATCAGGAGTGTTTGGTGCACTGTGTGTTCAGACATACTTGTACTCTGCCCAGCTTTAAATACTGATGTTAGTTCCATCACAGCTTGCCGCCCGTCCTGTTTTACCAGTCTGCCCAGCCTACGACGTCTGACATCTGTAATGAGGGGTGGCTGCCCAACCCCATGATGTCTGGACATGGCTTCACCTTGGTTTGGCCATGTATTGAAGACTCTAACCACAGCATTCCTCGAACACCCAACAAGCGGTGCAATTTCTGAAATGCTCGTACTGAGCCGTGGGCCCTTGCAATCTGCCCTCTGTCAGACTTGGGTAGATCGTGTGCCTTCCCCATTCTACACACAGACAGCACTCTCACTGATACTGCAAGACCGTGAGTGTGTCTGACTAGTAGTCATTGTTTGTTAGGTGTCACGGCTATCGGCTGAACAGGTTTGTATCGATAGTAGGTCAGTGATCATAATGTTTTGGCTTATCAGTGTATATGCCTAATAAGAACTGACAATATACTTTCACAGTAATTTAAAACAAGCTAGGACCTCTTACAGGCTGCCTCATGTCACCAGTGCTATTATATGTCAGTCAGTGGATCTTCTCAGTTTGCTGTCAGTCAGAAGCAAGTTGGCATTCACTCAACAGAAGGCTTTTTGTGTGCTGCAAATACGCAAAAAGTGAGTTAGTGATTTCAGGTGAGCGTTCTTTCTGTTGGCGTTTTGGTATTAATCACCTGCACTGAAAAACATTCGTCGTTGGTATCACCAATTTGAAGAGACCAGGATGCTTGTGCAAAGCTGAGAGTCCAGGTTGACCTCATACTTCTGATGACACAGTGGAAAGAATTTAGCAAACTTTTGAGTGGAGTACATGAAAGTCTACTCGCCACACAAGCATTGCCTTACATAACTATCTGGCGAGTGTTACGACATCGGTTCGACTGTAAACAATACAGACTACAATTAGTGCAAGCTCTTGTGGTTGGTGATTCAAGGAAATAGATTGACTTCAGCAGTGCTCCACTAGAGGATGTGGAAGATGAAACATTTTTACCACACTTAATTTTCAGTGATGAAGCAACATTTCCTGCTGGTGGTAAAGTAAACTGACAAAATATGCACATATGGAAACTTTAGAACCCTCACAACATTATTGACCATGAAAAAGACACCTAAAGTGAACTATCTTCAGATGCTGCAAAATTTGCTTTTTCCATAACCTAAGGACTCTTAAGACTTCATTTTCCAACAGAATGGAGCTGCACCTCACTGGCACAACATACATCAGTTTCTCGGTGGCACTCTGCCTCAACACTGGATGGGACGCACAGGACTCCTAGATATGGCCTGCATTCTTAGCCTCCAGTATCGCGAGATGTGGTCCCACACAATTTTTTTTCTTGTGAAGATGTGTAAAGGGAGGTGTGTTCATCTCACCTTTACCTCGTAACATAGAAGAAGTGATGAACAGAATAACAGCCGCCATAACTTCTGTAATAGCTGATCTCTTGTGTAAACTTTATGACCAATGCAGCTATTGGCTAGATGTTGTTTGTGCTGCTGCTACTGGACACACAGTGCATTTGTAGTAACATAGCTAAAACTTTGATTTTATGAGTATTTTGCAATTTGCCCCATGTGTGTGGTGTGTTTTTATAATTAAATATGGAATTTTGAAATCGGGTTGTTCATTATGAAATGCACAGTATATTATAAAGTACATTCCTGCTTGGAACAGAGACATGGTCACCTAATCAGACACACAAAAACAAGCTGAAAGTATGGAAATGGATTTCTGGAGAATCAATGATCTCAAGGAAAGACCTCGCAAGGATGATGGAAGTGGAAGAAGGAGTATGTGATGTTATAGTTCAAAGAAAATTGCAGTGGTACAGACATTCCGAAGACTGGACAATACAAGAATACCTACCAAAACTGATACCGGGATGAGAAATTGAATGAAGAAAAAGGAAACAACCAGTGACTACCTGGCTTCAAAATGTACAGATGACAATGAAAAAATATGGCACAGAATAAAACCCACAAGACCGAAGTACAAGGAGGAACATCTTGAAGAGATAGTGTTGTGTAATACTAATTTTAATAAATTTTAAGGATATTATTGTGATGAAAAGGATCCTCTCTTCTGTGGAAAGTCTGAATAAATGAAAAATAAAAAAAATGGAAGTGGGAGTAAAAAGGAAAATAGCTGCAAACGTGTAAATATTTCTTTTAAGTGGCTGTTGTGTTGTTGCTCAAGAATTCTCATATTTTGTACTTGAATTACTTGAGTATTTATAAATCTTCTTGATAGTATTCACATTTTACAGGTGTAGGACTTTGGGAGAGTATCTTTCCATTATGTTCTTTGTAACAATATTAACCTTGTAACAATTAGTCTGGCTTCAGCTGCCAAAGATTGTGGTGGTTTTGTGTGTGTGTGTGTGTGTGTGTGTGTGTGTGTGTGTTTGACAAACGCCTTGTTGGCCAAAAGATTATTTTGTGACAGTCTTTTCATTGTGCCTGTCTGTAACTCAGCACCTCTGCTATATGGTGAGTAGCATCTATCTTTTTCATAATATTGTTACATTCCATTCTGGATTTTCCATTGTTTCATTGAGATCTTTGCTGTGACGAGTGTGGTACCTTTTAAATCATTTGTGGTAAAAACCATATATGTCTCTCAAAATGCAAAGGCATCAGTAGCTCTGTTGTGTACCAAATGAGCTATCTGTTTTTGCTGCAGGATTACGTATCATCTATACCACACTGGAGCATGTGAAATTTACTCGTAATGTGGAATCTGCTATAATGTCATTCAGTCAATCCAACATATGTTCCCAGCAGATAAAAACCCAAGAATATCCAGTACATAACTCACTGGGAAAGGAAATGTCATTCTGCTAGGTTGTGTCACAATTCTGGGAAATTTAGCATATTCAAGGGACACATGGGCTCCTGCTCAAAAGTGCTTGTAGTGTAAGGATTTCAGTACACTGGTCTCAGTGTTTGTATTTAAATGAGAACAGAGTCTGCTTTACCATTCCATTTTCTTCTATTCTGGCAGATAGACGTACTTTTAAGGTATGTCCGATTTGCTTTTGAAATTATGTGAGACAAGATTTTGTGTATTTTCAGGGTCGTTGATGTAGCAGACTGTACTATTCAACTTATATATTCACTTTCTTTCCAACATTTTAGTGGTTGTTAGATCACTGACCTCGTTAAGTTTCGTTATTCTGAGTGGTAGTATGATTTGGTGGGTGAATGTGAGTGAAAATGGGAGAGTGATTGGTATTTTAACAGTTTATATTTTATTTTGGCTCACTTTAACAACATTTGCCTTAGACCATTTCATCAGAATATCCTGTTACTTTTTGTGAATGCTTATGAACAACATAAACCAGTAAAATCTGCAAACAAGCATATAAAAAATTACCTATAGAATATGTACCAATCTAAGTCAAATTAACACAATTTAAGTAAACTTTTTATATATAATCTTGCTATTTTGAATGTACAAGGTTATTACTGTAAATAAATGAAGTGATTTCACTGATCTGATGTACCTATATTATTTGACATTTTGTCAAAGGGCTTTGCATACACGGTAACCCCCCCCCCCCCACACACACACACACACACAAATAAATATGTGGATGACACCTTGAGGTTTCAGATATTGTGACAGGTACCAGTGTTGCTCTTGCATAATATTTCGACAACATGACTTGTTATCATTTTGGAGGCAATAGATGTGGTTAGGTACAAACTCTTATGCTTCCTTCAGGTATGTGGATGATGTCTTTGTGATGTGGCATCATGGTAGGGATAAGCTCAGTGAGTTTTTGGAACATCTTATCTCAAGCCACCCAAACATGAACTTCACAATGGAGCTGGAAATGAATGGCCATTTGCCATTTCTGTATATACTTGTCGAAAGGAGAGCAGGTGGGTGGTTTGATCACCGTGTGTATTTCAAACCTACATGTCCTGATTTATAACTGCAAGCCAGCCGCTGTCAGCACCCAGTGCAGAGGGATGGACTGCTGAAGACATTGATCCACAGGGCAAACACCTTGTCAGACCCAGATAGTTTGGCAGTAGAAATAGATCATCTCAGACCTGTGGTCTGCAAGAATGGATACTTGGCCAGATTCAGATTGCCCTACAACCAGCCACTCATCCACGTGATCTCGAAGAAGAAGAAGAAGAAGAAGAAGAAGAAGAAGATGTTGAGACAAAGACAGTGGCATACAAGCCATATGTGGGATCCATTTGTGCCAAAATCAGGATTCTCAGGAACCATAACATAAAATGTGCATTCTGTCCACCTACTAAAGTAAGAGAACTACTGAGGGTGGAAAATGCGCAAGATGACCTGGGACAATGAATTTACAATACACCTTGCCATTGTGGCATGTTGTACCTTGTCCAAACAAGTAGAACAGTCGACACGAGGTGCAAAGAATGTCACACATGCACTTGACTAAGACAACTACATCAGACATTACCAAGTGTCTGGAACTCAGTCATTCCATGATCTATGGTGAAATTCTGGCACAGACCCCCAGATACTGGGACAGTGTTATAAGAGAGACAGTAGAGATGAAGTTGGCAGAAAAACTCATGAATCATGACACTAGGTGGAGTTCAGTAGAGCCTGGGATTATGCACTGGAATTGCCGAAAATGTAATGGGGGACAGCAACAAAATCCCACAAAAAGAACTACTGAAAGGTGTGGATATGGGGGATGAACCCCAGATAGAGCACCAGACCGAAGAGGGAACATTTAAGAACATTGCTGGTAGAAGCAGATTGCATAAGATCTTGAACTGACCTTGAAGAAGGAAGATTGTAGGTACAAATACTGGACCTGTACCACTTGAGGAACATTCTCTGGTAGCAATTGTTGAAGATAATGGGTCATGTTGTCAAAATATCGTGCAAGAACAAAGCCGACATCTGCGAGAATATCTGAAACAAAAATGTCAACAGATCACCCGGAAAGTCTGTAGATGTAAAAGTGGATAGGTATTCACAGGCATTGAACATTTTATTTTCAGTTCACTTTGTTCATTCTTTTCATATATTGCAAACTACTGATGATTGTGCAATAAGGAGAATTTTTATGGTTTCAGGGGTTAAGGTGATCTTCAAGACTGCCCTTGTACTTTTGAAATTCAGTCTTGGAAGACCAGGTGTTATTAAAAGCTGCCCAACTATGTACGAAACCTTAGAAGTATTGCGCAATCCACCAATTGAAGTCGTGGAAGAAGAATTTATGATCAGCCAGGTAGGTCTGAAACCTATTTAAGGTTCAGAATATTATAAGAATGTATTGTATCAATTCCACACAAAAGATTTGTAAACAGACAGGGGATTTCACTTTAAAACCTACATTATGCAAAGAGGCAAAAAGATGTGAAGAATGTGTGTTTTGTTAATTGCAGATACTGCGCTTGAATCTTTCTGAAGAAGATTTTGATTATGAGCACAGGCGACAGTTGGCAAAAAGGCGTGCAAGTCAAGAGAATGGTCACAAAAGCAAGAGATAACAAGAAACTGC
Organism: Schistocerca gregaria; assembly: GCF_023897955.1. Lineage (NCBI taxonomy): Eukaryota > Metazoa > Arthropoda > Insecta > Orthoptera > Acrididae > Schistocerca > Schistocerca gregaria. The sequence goes on from NC_064927.1 coordinate 488,783,853, forward strand.
AGTACCAGAAAAGGCAAACTCTTTTTAAAGTTTTTCATGTAAAATGTGCAATGCTGCATGAAATGTAAATGCCGCATTCACTCTCAATGTGAACCACATTATTCACGCATTCTAGTGCAGTCCTTATTTTTTGATAATGATATACTCAGTATTGCTTCACAGTTTTTTGGTCCTTTTAGAAGTATGATCCTAAAAGCAGAAAAAGTGTGAAGTTGAATAATGAATCTCTCCTTCTTGCTCTAAACCATTGTTTCTCGGCAAAATCACATGCTCCAAACTAAGGTTCTGTGTAAATTATAAAAATAAAAAAAAATATAGTTTTGTAGTGTGGTACTGTGAAATGTGTTATGGAGTATAAAGCACAAAACACTCATTATTAGAGTTTCCAGCTATTTTGTAAAATTGCAAGATCGAGGAAAATGTGCATTGTGCACAGAGGTTTAGAAACTGTTGACTTGTGAATTGTTAAACATTACTGTATTTAAAATTATGTAAGAGTGAGTTGTCTTTTAATGTTTTCCTTGAAACAAGACAGAATTATAGGGTCATATTAGTCACAGATTAGAGGAAGACAGATAACGCATATTAAATTTTAAAATACTTCTCATGTACCGTGGTTTGTTCATGACTATTCATGTACTTCCATAAGTTCAATATGGTATGCACAGCATAACACAAAAAAGATCTTACTGAGTACCTGCTTTAAATTTTGGTGTTTTAAAATAAATACAATTAACCAATCAAGTTCGGTTGCTTTTCTCCTGGATTAAATTTTAAGTTATGTTTAAAATGTGTTATGGCATTCCTAAGAAGATAGTTGTGCCACATGTAGAGTACAGGTTGAAGAGTGGAGCTCAAACAAAAATTGCTGTGCAGCTGTTTAGAACTATTTATAAACAATCAAAAAACTTATTAATTCTGTACTACTTACTCTATTCTGTGCCTTAATTAAGAAAGACTGTACAATGCAGGTTTTATAAAATGTTTTTAAATCCATTTATATATAGTTAGAGGTTTGGAGTGTTCACAGCATTAAGCAATAGTGGAAAATCTTGAGAAGGTCAAATGTGCAGCTGATTGATACAACTTATAACAGGACATCAGACTTAGTTTTTTATTGATTAAAATCATTCAGAACAGGAAGATCAGAAAAAAGATGGACAAGAGCTTCATTCTGTCTTTAATCATTTCTACAGTTACGCCAAAGTGTTACTTGCCATTACTTTTGTGAGAGGAATAAGTTTTTTTATTGACATTGTGCGAAGTTGGATGTTAAAATGTCTTTGCGTAACAACAAGAACTTCAATAAACATCAGAAGTGTAAGAAGACATTATTTATTATAAAAGCATTGTAAGCAGTGTTTTAAGATATGCAGCTGAGGTTATATTCCTAAGTTAAATATATTTGCTGTATTTTTACAATGTAATCACTTTCTTTACCAAGTACTGATGTTCCAATGAACAGATTTCAGATTTGAGTAGGAAACAAGTTTTGAACACTTCCAAATCCTCAGAAGTATTATAGAATTGTATTATTAAATGTGTATTGGATGCAAAGTGATGTTTATGGCAGCATTATTTCTATTTTTGATACTCAAAAGTTTAGAGGTGTGTCTTCCCTTGACGTAAATGACCTTCATTACATATCGTTCCACAAAAAACAAATTTATGAAAGTAGCTGCTGTTATGTGTGTAGAATATACTGGTGCTTTTTTATGTGACACACAATTAGCCAAAGCAAATGTACCTATTGAATTTTATTTTCATTTTGTTAAAATCATTTACTTTTCAGATAAGTATGTATCTTTATTCAAAATACTTGTATTAGTTAATTTATTTATTAAAGAAAATATTATATTCTTGCACTTGTTGTTTTGTGTGCACAGAAATATAATTGTGTACATAGATAACACAGTATAATGTGTTCTGTGTATATATTGCAATGTTCAATGTTTTGTAGTTTAAATTTTCATAGTATACATTCTTGTATTTGCATTTATCTGCAGTATTACTTCGCTGTAGGCAATAGACATTTGAATATTATTTGATTTGACTGTTTCTTTTTTTAAATAGCATATACTACAAAGAAATATTGTCCAAAATGCTGAAGTCATTTATTTGTTGCTGCCTAAGTTGATTTTATGAATTGACATTTTATTGCTGTTTGACATTCCAACTTTTATTGAGACAGCCATTTCATTTGCTATTATGTTATCTGTCAAGTTACTGTTTGTTGAAAGTATTACTTCTTTTTATAAGAATAAAGGAAGGCTGTTAGATTGAAGTCAGTTATTTGTTCAATGTAATACTTCCCTTTTCATAAACAAAATAAAACAAAAAAGAATGTTTTGTTAGTAATACTCTTTTGTCATATTAAATATTTAATTGAACTAAAGTAGCATGTTGTATTTAGAAAAAACGCAGTTGGAGAAAGGGACAGATTATTGACATAGATTTTTAACACTGATTATAATCTACTACAAAATCATGAAACAAACATTTTGCTCAGACATTATGATTTATTTGAAGATTAAAAAATGGATCTAGCGGTCAGCATGGATTTGAAAACCAGTGGTTCTGTGAAACTTAGACATGCTATCATTTGTTCATAGGATTCTGCTACCTGACTCAATTTCCAAAAAATTCTTCCAGGTTGTAGAACATGACCTGTTATAAAAAGATAAACTGTTTCATACACTATTACAAACATTGATGTAGGTCATTTGCAGTAATGATAGACGATGGTCATTTTAGAAGATGACACGGTCTGTCCAGAAAAATTTTATGGAAAAACATCAGGCTGCTCTGTTTACATATGGGATCCAAGCAACAGTATATGTACACAGTGGTAACCAAGGTGTTGCTTGTTTCTTGAACTCCTCAAAGGTCCCATGTGGTTGCCTAATGAACAACATACAAGTTTAAGGAACCTTCAAATGTGAAAGACCTTTTTATATGCACTAAAGGAGTGTCATAGGACTGAGGATTAATGTCGGAAGCCACATTGTGCTGACTGCATAGATGAAGTGATGTTGTATTCAGTACAGGAAACTTACAATACCACAAAAGTATAGAAAAATTCATGGAGGTACACAGTGGATCAGCAGTTTGCACAGGGACTGGCAGTTGATCCTTAACACAAACAAATGGGATGCACAATTGGGTGGTAAGATACATTGTTTGATAACCATTAGCAATCAGTCACAGGAAATAGTCACAACCATATACCTAGAAAAGTTTCAGATGGAACTGCCAAATGAAACTACTTGTATGAATGGAAGATGCCTGGCTAAGATTCATTGAAAAAATTGCAAGAAAATTTAATTTATCCGTAAAAGCAGCAGCAGCTTAGAAATCCCTTGTGCAGCCAGTTAGCGAGTTGCTTGATGGTCTGAGGCTCTAACTGCACAGTATTAATAAATGTGATTTAAAGAAGAGCTCTTTGCACACTCATTGGATTTGTTCAGTCATTGTAAGAGTGTCATGGAGACAATGGGCAAAATCCTGGGGGCAGACACCACAAAAAGGGCAGTTGCATAGATGATAGTATATTGACAAAATTTATAGAATGCATGTGCTTAGAAACATCAAGACAGTTATTGTCCCCCAGCTCCATTCACAGAAGGAACAGGAATAGTGGCAGACAACGTACCCTGTGCTGCACATTGCAGGAAGGTGGCTGGCAGAGTACAGGATGTAGGCATAGATGAAGTTTCACAGTTTCATACATTTTTGTCTTACAATTGGGACAAAATTCAAATGCATCATCAGGAACAAAACCGGTTCAGTAAGAAACTGTTCTGGGACAGACTGGTACTGAGGAGCAAGATGTACTCCCTAAACAGCTTAGGATCACTGTTCTCATCAAGAACTTGATAGAGAGAAAATCAAACCTTAGTTACTGGAAATGTTTCAAGATATACTTGCTATAGCTCTCTCTCAAGATAATTTTGATACTATTTAGTGCAACATAAAACCGTTTCTGCCTCACATCATAGTCGAAAGTAGTTAATTTATATTTCTCTCCTATTTAGAAATAACAGTGTGAAAAGAAGGGACTTGAAATGCCAGAGGGGACTATCCCCTGCCAAAATGAAATACCAGTAAAGAATTTTATCACACTCCAAACAAACAAAACCACCACATAATAAAATGTTGCTGCTCACTTATTACACTCTAATGAGGATCTGTACACAAATAAGAGCAATGAGTTGACATTGAAGTATTTTGAACCATTTTGTTGGATTGTTTTCCCAGGGAACTCCTTTTTCCTCTTCAAAAACTGAACATTTGTGAATTATAAACATCACACCTACTTTGATCTATCACCACAGTGTATAAACTGCACAACTCCGTTAAAGAATTCCGTAAATTTCAGATATGTACAAAAGGAGCAGTTAGGATAAATAATGCACTAAATGTTGGTATGTGTCACATAACAACAGTATTAAAACATTACAAGAGTAAGTCTTTCCATATATTGTCACATTGTAACCACAGTTAAGACTAAATCTGAAAACGGGGTCATCAATGAAATACAACACTTATCCTGAAAGCACATCTATTATATGCATCCATGTAAAAGCACAACAGAATTACCTCAGGGACGCAATCCGCAGCTATTTATACAAACAAAACATATTTCAGAATTTGCAAACATAGGTAGTTTCGAGAATCTTCTAGAAAGATAAAGGCTAAATAACAAGTATCTCCTGGTGACTAGATTTGAAATGGTGACCCACAACACACCAACCAGTGACACTAAGAGCTACTTCACAATGCATATAGCACAGCACGCCATTGCTCAGTCACCTGGAGAAACAGTGACTGGCTGTTTCTGAAGTTCTCATTGCAGCTGATTACAACCACCTAATTCTAGATCCTCTCACTGATTGGCTGTATGGTGTTTGGATCTTGTTGCATCCTCTTTGCTAGGATGAGCACCAAAGATAGCCCACTGTCACAGCTTCGCAGCCATCAAGTGGACCTTCAGCTTCATTGAATGAGAAGCCCTAATCGTCAATCTGAGCCTCAGGACTGTTAGGGCTTCACTCGAGGACATGGATGACATCTCTGCACTTCTGTCATCTGGTTGAAAGTCATAATCCTCGACTTAGTATGTGACGTTGGACAAGCAGCAAAAGGTATCATATGGCCCAAATATAGTGTTTTACTAACTTTCCCAATAATCCCACATTCTCCATAGGTGTAAAAATCCACACCAAGTTCCCAAGCTGTGTCTTACTGGCTGGTTCTGGGCATCATTGTGCATTGGACCAAATGTGAGCCAGCTGTCTTGCTTCTTTGGTCCAGCTGATACGAAATTACCTCCTGTAATAGTCTTGACTGGAAATCATTTCCATTGTCAAAGGTCACTTAGGGTGCTCCAAGCTTCGAACTTCCAGAGCTCCAGCAGTTACATCTTTGGTGACAGTGCAGCAAGTGAGGCATTCTGTGCAAACTATTATCCATTGATTCCTCTTTGTCGGTTTTGGGAACCTTCCAAAGCATTTGATTCCAATATGGTGGAATAGTGCTGCTACAAGCAGTATTAGTATCAGATGCCGCAGAGGTAATTGCGGCACTTGCTCCCCCAGCAATCCTTGCAAAGGCTCACAGATATAAGCTCTACTTTGAAAATAAAGATTCAATTGCCAAAATTGTGAAAAACAGGGATCTGGTGCAATGCCCCTTTAATGGGAAAGACAGTATCTGTTAGATTTTGGAAGCACCATTGAGTTACATCACTGGGCTGAACATTAGATATAGCATTGGCATGAATAGTAGTAAATACATAGCTACAGTGCAATCTCACAGGGTGAACATAATTCTCTCCAGAAACTCGTAGTGCAAAATACTCTATAAACGAAACAATTTATCCCGTATAAATTAATGTAAACTACGGTAATGTGTCCCATGCAGAAAAAGTACTAAACGCATTGTCTCATTCATGCCAATTATTCAAAGAGAATTATTCATACAGTATTATGTAATTTATTATTCACAATACATAACTTCTTTTTTTTACTAGGAAGCTATCTATAGTCATTTGTTTCTGTCAACACTTGGCAAAAATGCAACACAGCAATATCGTCAAATAAATTTGTAACATGCATTGTACTGCTTTATTGTGATGACGATTTTCAATGTACACTGCCACTGATGCCCATGCTTTCAGCATTTCTCTCATTGCACCAGAAGGTTGCTGCTGTGCTGTTACCACCTCCTCCTCTGAAGAACTCCTCTCCACAACTTTCTGTTCTGAAACACACTGCAACTCCATAAGCTCTTTGGTGGTCGTTTCATTGCTGCGATCTTCTACAAGTTCATCAATATTTTGTTATCCACTTCTAGTCCCATCTCTTGGCCAAAGACGCAATGTTGTTGACTACAGGCTCCAAAGGTACTGACTCAAATGCCTGAGAGTCACATTTGACAACGCACTCCAGCCAAAGCTGCTTACAAGCAGAATTGAGAATTCTCTTGGTAACCCCTTCCCAAGTCTTTTGCAATCATTTTGATGCAGGCAACAATGTTGAAGTGATGTTTCCAAAACTCTCTGAGATTTAGATTCGTAGCTTCAGTTGAACATCAAGCAGTGCTCCAAGAGTGCTATAGTGTAGAGCTTGAAGAAATAATCTGCAGGAGTAACGGATTGGTGTTGGGAGGCAGAAATTGGATCTTGACAAATTTAAATTCTTCAGGGAGGTTGTCTTGTGGGCCTGGAGTACAAGCAGGAGCGTTGTCCATAACGAGCAAGATATGGAGTGACAGATTCATCTCAAACAAATATTTTTTCACTGAAGGACCAAACACTTCATTCATCCAATCAAAATAAAGAAAAAAAAGATCACTTGTCACCCAAGTATTGTTTTACCTCCACATCACATTTAAGATGGTCTCCTGGACTTTACACTTCTCGAAATCTTGTGGAGTTTCTAAATGGTAATCAAGTTCTGATTTAATTTTCAAATCTCTGCTTGCATCAGCAGAGAATAGTAGTGTGAGATGGTCTTTCATTGGCTTGCGACAGGGCAATGCTGTTACAAGTGGACGCTTTGGCATCTTTTGCCAGAATAGACCTGTCTCGTCACAAGTTGCTGAAGAAGTTCTCTGCTGCCTTTCTGTCGGAGCTGGCTGCTTCGATCCCAGTTCTTCTTGTAAACTTCTTGAACCACCCACAACTTCCCTTAGCCACTGGTGATCCTGGCGTCTTCTTAAGGAGGTTGGCGAAAATCATTCTCTCCCTCTCACAAATGACATTCTCATTAATAGTGTCACCTTTCAATTGCTTTTCATTTATTCATATAAGGAGCAACCTTTCAACATCATACAAAATACGCAACTGTTGTTTAGACACACACTCTTGTCACTCCCTTTGAAGCATCTGTCTTCTTAAGCTTGTCTTTGTTCTTGAGGATAGCGCAAATAGTTGATCTAGAACAACTGTATGTGCATGCTAAATCAGCAACACTCACACCACGTTCGCATTTTTCAATGATTTTTACGTTTCATTTCTTAGGTCATTTTCTTTCTCTTATGGTTGTCTTGTTGCAGCTTTATCTTTCTGTAAATGGTTTCAGATAATTAATACAACACAAGTGTTTTACTTACCATGAAGTTCAAGTAAGACGCTGATTGTAACAGATTGCTTATTACTTTTGTAATAAAATATTAAATGTCATGACTTAGTGTTCAAGTCTGGAATTTTAGCTATGCTCAGGACAAAATAAGGAACTATTTGCACCCCCTTCCTCATTTGGGCTTAGTGGCAGGAAACCTGACAAAACTGTGACAGGATCTTTAGACATTAACACTTTACAAGTGACATGTTATTTTTCACTGAAAAAGCATAACATGATTTGCAGATAGTAAGATTGTTAAGTACAGTTCTTTAAAAGATAATCTAACAATAAAAAATCCAGGATGGAATGTGACAGTATTATGTGAAGGAAACTTGCTACTCACCATATAGCGGAGATACTGAGTCGCAGATAGGCACAACAAAAAGACTCTCACAATGGGGGTGACAGACATTGAAGTGCTGCAGGTTAGACGGAAGGCAGGGGAGAGGTGGGGAGGGGGGGGGGGAGGTGGTAGAAAAGGAGAGAAATAAAAAGACTGGGTGTCGTGGTGGAATGACGGCTGTGTAGTGCTGGAATGGGAACAGGAAAGGGGCTGGATGGGTGAGGACAGTGACTAACAAAGGTTGAGGCCAGGAGGGTTACTGGAATGTAGGATGTATTGCAGGGAAAGTCTCCACCAGCGCAATTCAGAAGGTGTGAAGGATCCATATGGCACAGGCTGTGAAGCAGTCATTGAAATGACTGTTTGGCAGCGTGATCATCAATAGGGTGATCCACTTGTTTCTTGGCCACAGTTTGTCGGTGGCCATTCATGTGGACAGAGAGCTTGTTGATTGTCGTGCCTACATAGAATGCAGCACACTGGTTGCAGCTTAGCCTGTAGACCACATGACTGGTTTCACAGGTACCCCTGCCTTTGATGGGATAGGTGGTAGTGGGAGGATGTATGGGACAGGTCTTGCACCTAGGTCTGTTACATGGGTATTAGCCATAAGGTAAGGGATTGGGAGCAAGGGTTGTGTAGGTTCGGTGGACAGCAGAATACCACTGTGGGAAGGATAGTGTGCAGGACATTTCTCATTTCAGAGCACAACGAGAGGTAATGGATCCTTCCCACCAACATGAGCTTTTCGGATTTGCGCAGGTGGGAACTTTCCCTGCAATACATCCTACATTCCTGTAACTCTCCTGGCTTCAACCTTTGTCAGTCACTTCCTCACCCATCCAGCCCCTTCCCTGTTCCCATTCCAGCAGTATACAGCCGTTATTCCACCACCACACCCAGTCTTCTTATTTCTCTCCTTTTCCACCACTTCCCCCACCCGCTCCCCTGCCTACCGTATAACCCGCAGCACTTCACTGCCTGTCAACCCCACCATACTACCCCTCCACCTCCCTGCCCCAGCCTCCTCCTTCCGCACACCCAGTTGCCACTCCCACCAAGCTGCTTACAGTGTGGTTTCAGTTGACTGAGACTGCAGTTGTGTGAGTCGGGTTTGTGTGAGTTGGGTTTGTGTGTGTGTGGGGGGGATATTGCTGACGAAGCTATAATTGTGTGTCTTTTTGTTGTGCCTATCTGCAACTCAACATCGCTATGTGGTGAGTAGTAACTTTCCTTCTCATAATATTCTTTAAAAGATTTACCAAAATTGTCAATTTTCTGCTCTTGTAGTTCAAGTTCTAGTAATTAAGTCTTTTTTATGATAATAGCTTTATGCACTTTTAAGGCAAACATTCCTCATTTCAGATCTTCTCGCTGACCATGTAACTTCAGTAGTGTATGATCTACAAGACAGAAACAGTAGTATAATGATTGGAGTTTTCCTCCTTTTTTTCTCATAATAAAGTGTTAAAATTCATAAGATACTGGTTTGTAGAAATGGTTGGATGTTCCTGTAGGCGATGACCAAGTGAGATGGATCCAAGGGCAAGGTGTGGGCGATCATGTCAGTTGGGATTACACCACTTTATTGGCTAAGGTCCTTACAGAAAGGTTGTTGACTGGAACTGTAGGCGAGAAATGTCCATATAGTTCTGGATACACTTAAAGGTAGCATCAGAGTGTCTGTCATCACCAGCTTACATGAAACAGTCGTGCAACAGAATTATAAGTACATAACATATGACCTACGTAGTTTGTTCTGAAAGAATATTCTTTATCAGTATAGAATAACATTTTTACACAAATAGAAATCACAAAGGATAAATTAAATACATCAGATGGATCCTTGTTTAGCGTACGGGATCTTTTATATATTTCATCTACTAAGCAATGCTCAGCGTCAGGTGCAGGGTGGTTTAGTACATTGTGATTTAAACCACCAAAGTTCATAGAGCTGAAATCACTTTTGTAATTAATGTACACAACATGCACTATTTAAGTGTCTCTGCTAGGCAGTTTTATTTGAGTGTAAATATATGGTTCAAATCAATGATGAGAATGTCAATCAGGCCCGATGAGTGCACTCGGGAGGGTTAGTCACGTCATTGTGTCACTGTGCTTATGGCACATCGAACATCTAAGTTCCTTAGCACATGTGAAAGTGTACAAAAAATCATCCCATCTCACATGTGGAAAACTTCATCATCTTGCCACTGTGCCAAGAATGGATAGCAGAATACTGAATTTATCTAAGGTTAGTGCAGGATTCGTCAGAAAGTAGTAACTGCTATTTACACGCAAATGTCAGTAAGTGCTTAAGTAACATAGGCAGTGCAGTGCCTAGCAATCAGTTCATTTGACATGTATACAACTAGTGAGTGAAAAATTTGATCCATCTAGATACTAAAAGTCTACATTTTTCTCTTTCTAATAAATGACCTAGTACTAATCGCATAGTATTCTTTCAGTCCGTATGCATACTTTGCCTACATGTGGCTCTACATATCTAAAAGTTTCTGCCAACATCTCTGGTTAAGACAGTTGCTAGATCACAAATGATAATTTAAGTACAAACATTCATAAGATTAAACATTCACGCAAATATTTTTTAAGAGCTTGGTGCTCATATAATTCCTTAACTTTACTGGTTTTAGGATAGGCAAAGAGGTATCTTCCTTCTTGGGAAATCCTGAGTATTTTGAAAGGATCAGTGTACAATAGTTGTCACTTAAAATTACTTTGTGAAGAAGTAAAGATTTTGGGTAACACCCTGCCTGATATCATTGCATTTGTCATGATGGGCTTTACTCAAATGTGCTTGTCTTGGTCCATGGCTGTAATATGTATTCTAACAGTATATCTCATGGGGATGAGTTTTTAATTGATGTTGGTACACGTTAATAGCACCAGGTTTTCTCTCATATACATCTACATACTTTAAAAGCGCAATTTCTTTAATTCTGCTTGTTGCAAGGAGTCAATAGCTGTAGATGGTGTAACCTTACCTTTTCTTCATTTCCAATGCTCTCAGCTGGATTACTGTGTGAAGGTGTATTATCGGTGCACACTATGCTTGTCTTAAGGAACTTGACCTTCAAGCCTTGGCAATATTTACCATGCTCTATCTTTGTTTTTGCCAGGTCAGCTACAATACTTTGTATTCTGCCATCAGTGTCTAGAAAGCATTTTCCTGACATGTTGATCACTGTGCCCTTCTCCCTTAGGAAATCAATGCCAAAAATGTATTCACTGACTAACCTGCTTACTATTAGGAACAGGTATTTTATAACTCCATTTCCTATTTCAACTTCCACCTGTATTTACATTTGGACATCTTATGACTTAACACCAATAGCTCTAATAATCTTACAATTCTGTGGAGAAAATGTGGATATTATGTGACCTCACAAATCTTACTGAATAAACTGCACAACTCAACATTCACTATAGCACATATGTCCAGAACAATTGTAGTCGGTACAGTATTTACGATAGCATGTACAGTAATTTGAACTATCTCTTCACTATGGAGACAGCACGTGCAATGGTCAGTTGTTAATTCTTCCCTAACATCATTGTGTGGTAACAGATCTACAGAGTTAGTTACAGTGTCCCTGGGCCACCCAATGGCTTCAGTTTCTTGTTACATTTAATTTGTTAAACTTTGATTATGGGGCATGGCTCTTCCTCCATCTCAATAATATTTATGATGGGATTCTGTGACTTCCATCGATCATATGGTTTTTAACATGACCTTCGTGCAATTGTGTTTTGTTTACATTCCAGTGATGGTGTCACGTCCTTGGCGCTGTCCTACTCCAACACAATGGGAACCAGTTTGGTCTGTTACCATCACTCGTTATGGTAATAAGACTAGGTGGGTTACATTTAGCTTGTAGAGCTACACCACAGGATTGACGTGATAGTCTTTTGATCTGCCACAACTGTAAAATTCTACGCGCAGCAGAAAGAAGTGAGGTGCATCCTGTTGTTATTTTTACTGGTTGTGAACACCTGAACTTGTTCATTTTCAAACAGATATTTATGTAACAAAATTGACTGCAAATAAAGTACTGTCCCCACCCCATAGGATAAATGCATAGATGACAAACCTGCATGATTTGTTTTTTTACTGGTTATTTCCCCAGGTGGTGCATAACTAATATATTCATTTCAACAAAGGGTGGTGTGTCATGTATTATTCGCATTATACTTGATAGCTTGTGTTGTACACTGCTGCAATGTGACATAAGACTAACTTGCCATGCCAGTAAACATTTTCATTGGGCAGTTTTAATTCAGTCCAGTTCTGTGTTAATTACTTCTCTCAAAGCACTGCCCTACGATAACACATCAGTAACTGTCTGCTGAAGAACACACAGTAGATCTTAATCTAATCATTCATTTATATTTGTTTCCTTAGTTGAAGTCCTTCTGGAAGAATCTATAGAAAAACTTGTCTTTGTCTCTTGCTAAGCAATAAAATCCTCTACTTTTATAACTACTTTAAGAAAAGTTCTTTTATTTGTGCTTGTTTGTCAGTTGATTGTTTTATCAAGTCAGGAATTCTTTGATATGCAATTTTCAATGTTATGGTTTCAGTAGTTAATGCACCAGTTTGTAACATGAAATTTGATTCAGTGGATGTGAAGTTTGTTAACTCAGAGGACATCTCATCTTTGAATGACATCTCATTATGTTTAGTGGACATTTCACCACACATTGCAGACATTTCGTTTCATATCTCATCTTGAGTGGATGAGATTTCATTAGGCATTTCATCATATCTGGATGACACTTCATTATGTGTAATAGATATTTCTTTTGGCAGTTCATATTTTATTTCTTGTAAACTTGTCCTCATCATATCTGCTAAACTGTGATATGAGGCAGTATTTGGATCTCGTATAGGGCTGATAGTTTCATTAATTTCCTCGCTCTTAGGAACTGATTCCGTTTCACAAGGTGAGGTTTTATCATTTTCAATGACCGCTTCAGAATCACTAATGCCGGAATTCAGTTGTATTTCATCTCCTACTTCAGTTTCCACATTTGTGGCTTTTCCTGTTTTTACCATAATGTGTAAAGTGGCTCGAATTACATATTTCAATTTCATATCCGCAAAAAAGTAACAGTACTGCTAAGCAAGAATGTTCTGGAAAGATGACATTCATTGACTGAAACAACAAAGAGGTGCTGTGCCTCACCAAGTCAGTCATCTTGTGAAAACTTCTTTACCAACAACTAAACACTTGTTTGGCAAAGCAACTTTATACTCAGTTAAATGTAACTACCGTATTTAATCAACTCTAAGCCTCACTCGAAACTAACCCGCATCTGAAAAATAAGACTCGAAATAAAGAAAAAAAAAATTCCCCGAATCTAAGCCGCACCTGAAATTTGAGACTCGAAATTCAAGGGGAGAGAAAAGTTTTAAGACGCACCTCCAAATCGAAACAAAGGTGGTCCATTGTAATATGAGACACAATTTAGGTCGAATGAATGACGATACAGCTACAGCAGTTTGGTTCGAGTGGTAAGCTTAGCAGTTAAGCTTTACCAGGTAGCCATTGCTATGCGTCAGGCGCTCCGTCCATATTTATACAGGTACCCTTCTTTTTTCACGTGCTTCGTCTGGTTTGAATCGATTGCTTATTTTGCTTTGATCTGATAAGTGCCGAGGTGTTTACGTCACTCTAAGCTGAAAATGCATTACTGTACTGTGTTTGTCGCATTCTGATAGTGCGTGTTTACGGCCTGTCGCCCCTCGCGGCACGGCTTGCTTTTGTACGCGCTACCGCCGCTTACAATTAAAAGAAAGAAGAAGAGAGGAATCGTCTCACTAGCGAAACAATGGCAAGGGACTGCTATTTGTTCTTACTTATACTTCTGCTTTCTTTGATAATTATCAACAAGAACCAAATAATAGACTGCGTATGATAATTCTGCACAGAAATTAGAGTCATCTTAGATTTAAAAATGTAGTCAATTGCCGTGCTTCATTTCTGACTGTATCACTGTTAGGCATAAGAATAATACGAATATAAACATGTCACGATAGGTATATTCTTCCACGTTTGCTGTTGTCTCACTCTAGTTTCGTAGTTTATTAGGCAGACCGGATTTAAATGAGATAGCAGCAAACACGAAAGAATACATGGCAAAATGTTTATATTCGTATTATTCTTATGGTGAAGAGAATACTGCATGCGATTCACATTTCATCAGGTTCCTATTAGCAACCATCTCTTCTCACAGGTAGGAAAAAGTTCAGAACTTAGAGTTGGCCATATTGACAAACATCCCAAACAGTCTTGCCAGTCGGATTTTAGTTGTACATTGAAATTCTGCTACATTCGAAGATGAACAATACGGAATTTTATTTACTTCGTTGGATAATGTATGAAAATGCAGTGGTCGAAACTCGGGGCGGAGAAAAAAAGCTCGTCTTCCACCTTTTTTAAAAAAATTATTTGTGACGCAGAGGTTTTGGCGCTAGTATTTATCTACAAAGCATGCCTGTGAAGCACTACATAATATATTCGACGTCAGAAGTTAGTTGTGGCGGCACCTACCAAAATTTTTCAGAACTTACGCTTGCTTTGCACTCGATTCTAAGCCGCAGGCGGTTTTTTGGATTACAAAAACCGGAAAAAAGTGTGGCTTAGATTCGAGTAAATACGGTATGTACTTACTACCACTATATTGCAATTCTACAAGACTTCTGGTCAAGTGACTACAGGGTTATAAACACAAAATCAAATAGGGGTAATGCAGGAGTAGGTTTAATAATGAATAGGAAAATAGGAATGCGGGTAAGCTACTACAAACAGCATAGTGAACGCATTATTGTGGCCAAGATAGATACGAAGCCCACACCTACTACAGTAGTACAAGTTTATATGCCAACTAGCTCTGCAGATGATGAAGAAAGTGAAGAAATGTACGATGAAATAAAAGAAATTATTCAGATCGTGAAGGGAGACGAAAATTTAATAGTAATGGGTGACTGGAATTCGAGTGCAGGAAAAGGGAGAGAAGGAAACATAGTAGGTGAATATGGATTGGGGCTAAGAAATGAAAGAGGAAGCCGCCTAGTAGAATTTTGCACAGAGCACAACTTAATCATAGCTAACACTTGGTTTAAGAATCATGAAAGAAGGTTGTATACGTGGAAGAACCCTGGAGATACTAAAAGGTATCAGATAGATTATATAATGGTAAGACAGAGATTTAGGAACCAGGTTTTAAGTTGTAAGACATTTCCAGGGGCAGATGTGGACTCTGACCACAATCTATTGGTTATGACCTGTAGATTAAAACTGAAGAAACTGCAAAAATGTGGGAAATTAAGGAGATGGGACCTGGATAAACTGAAAGAACCAGAGGTTGTACAGAGTTTCAGAGAGAGCATAAGGGAACAATTGACAGGAATAGGGGAAAGAAATACAGTAGAAGAAGAATGGGTAGCTCTGAGGGATGTAGTAGTGAAGGCAGCAGAGGATAAAGTAGGTACAAAGACGAGGGCTGCTAGAAATCCTTGGGTAACAGAAGAAATATTGAATTTAATTGATGAAAGGAGAAAATATAAAAATGCAGTAAATGAAGCAAGCAAAAAGGAATACAATCGTCTCAAAAATGAGATCGACAGGAAGTGCAAAATGGCTAAACAGGGATGGTTAGAGGACAAATGTAAGGATGTAGAAGCTTATCTCACTAGGGGTAAGATAGATACTGCCTACAGGAAAATTAAAGAGACCTTTGGAGAGAAGAGAACCACGTGTGTGAATATCAAGAGCTTAGATGGCAGCCCAGTTCTAAGCAAAGAAGGGAAGGCAGAAAGGTGGAAGGAGTATATAGAAGGTTTATACAAGGGCGATGTACTTGAGGACAATATTATGGAAATAGAAGAGGATGTAGATGAAGACGAAATGGGAGATACGATACTGCGTGAAGAGTTTGACAGAGCACTGAAAGACCTGAGTCTAAACAAGGCCCCCGGAGTAGACAACATTCCATTAGAACTACTGACGGCCTTGGGAGAGCCAGTCATGACAAAACTCTACCAGCTGGTGAGCAAGATGTATGAGACAGGCGAAATACCCTCAGACTTCAAGAAGAATATAATAATTCCAATCCCAAAGAAAGCAGGTGCTGACAGATGTGAAAATTACCGAACTATCAGTTTAATAAGCCACGGCTGCAAAATACTAACGCGAATTCTTTACAGACGAATGGAAAAACTGGTAGATGCAGACCTCGGGGAGGATCAGTTTGGATTCCGTCGAAATGTTGGAACACGTGAGGCAATACTGACCTTACGACTTATCTTAGAAGAAAGATTAAGAAAAGGCAAACCCACGTTTCTAGCATTTGTAGACTTAGAGAAAGCTTTTGACAATGTTGACTGGAATACTCTTTTTCAAATTCTAAAGGTGGCAGGGGTAAAATACAGGGAGCGAAAGGCTATTTATAATTTGTACAGAAACCAGATGGCAGTAATAAGAGTCGAGGGGCATGAAAGGGATGCAGTGGTTGGGAAAGGAGTGAGACAGGGTTGTAGCCTCTCCCCGATGTTATTCAATCTGTATATTGAGCAAGCAGTAAAGGAAACAAAAGAAAAATTTGGAGTAGGTATTAAAATTCATGGAGACGAAGTATAAATTTTGAGGTTCGCCGATGACATTGTAATTCTGTCAGAGACGGCAAAGGACTTGGAAGAGCAGTTGAACGGAATGGACAGTGTCTTGAAAGGAGGATATAAGATGAACATTAACAAAAGCAAAACGAGGATAATGAAATGTAGTCGAATTAAGTCGGGTGATGCTGAGGGAATTAGATTAGGAAATGAGACACTTAAAGTAGTAAAGGAGTTTTGCTATTTAGGAAGTAAAATAACTGATGATGGTCGAAGTAGAGAGGATATAAAATGTAGACTGGCAATGGCAAGGAAAGCGTTTCTGAAGAAGAGAAATTTGTTAACATCGAATATAGATTTATGTATCAGGAAGTCGTTTCTGAAAGTATTTGTTTGGAGTGTAGCCATGTATGGAAGTGAAACATGGACGATAACTAGTTTGGACAAGAAGAGAATAGAAGCTTTCGAAATGTGGTGCTACAGAAGAATACTGAAGATAAGGTGGATAGATCATGTAACTAATGAGGAGGTATTGAATAGGATTGGGGAGAAGAGAAGTTTGTGGCACAACTTGACTAGAAGAAGGGATCGGTTGGTAGGACATGTTTTGAGGCATCAAGGGATCACAAATTTAGCATTGGAGGGCAGCGTGGAGGGTAAAAATCGTAGAGGGAGACCGAGAGATGAGTACACTAAGCAGATTCAGAAGGATGTAGGTTGCAGTAGGTACTGGGAGATGAAGCAGCTTGCACAGGATAGAGTAGCATGGAGAGCTGCATCAAACCAGTCTCAGGACTGAAGACAACAACAACAAACACATATGCCACTCAGCTCAAGTACTGTAATTGAATGGCACTTCCAAAAATTGTAATAGATCTTGTTTTTACCATTGTAGGGAGCATTGTTGCAATGTCACTGATTGAATCATTACATTTAAAGTAGAATTTATATTATCTGTTCTAGATTTTCATTCATCTACATGGCTACTCTGAAAATCACACTGAAGTGCCTGGTAGAGTGTTCATCGAACCACCTTCACACTAATTCTCTCTTATTCCACTCTCGAAAAGTGCACAGAAAAAGCAAACATCTGTATCTTTCAACCCAAGGTCTGATTTCCCTTATTTTATTATGAAGATCATTTCTCCATAAGTAGGCCAGCGTCAACAAAATATTTTCGCATTCTGAGGAGAAAGTTGGTGAATGGAATTTTGTGAGAAGATCCCACGAGAAACGGCTTTACTTGTAATGATGTCCACCCCAAATCTTCTATCATGTTTGTGACACACTCTCCCTTATTTCTTGATAATACAAAATATGCTGCCCTCCTTTGGACTTTCTTAATGTACTCCATTAATGCTATATGGTAAGGGTCTCACACTACGCAGCAGTGTTCCAAAAGAGAACAGACAAGCATAGAGGAGGTGGTCACTTTAGCAGATCAGTTGCATCTTCTAAGTGTTCTACCAACAAAACCGTCTTTGGTTCACCTTCCCCACATTTTCTGTGTGTTCTCTCCAATGCAAGTTGTTAGTAATTGTGATTCCTTGGTATTTATTTGAATTTATCGCCTTTAGATTTAATTGATTTATCGTATAACTGAAGTTTAATGGATTCCTTTCAGCACTCATGTGGATGACCTCACACTTTTCATTATTTAGGGTCAATTGTCCATTTTTTGCACCATACATGTATCCTATCTAAATCTTTTTGTAATTTATTTTGATCTTCCGATTACTTTACTAGACAAACGACAGCATCGTCTGTAAACAACCTAAGACAGCTACTCAGATCATCTCATAAATCATTTATCCAGATAAGGAACAGCAGAGGATCTATAACACAACCTTGGGAAATGCCAGAAATTGTTTCTGTTTCACTTGATGATTTTCCAAAAAATGCTATGAGCTGTGACCCCCCACAGAGGAAATCACAAATCCAGTCGCATAACTGAGATGACATTCCATAAGCAAGCAATCTGAAACAAGCTGCTTGTTAGGTACGGTATCAAAAGCCTTCTGGTAATCAAGAAATACTGAATCAATTTGAAATCCCTTGTTGACAGCACCAACATTTTGTGTAACGAGCTAGTTGTTTCACAAGAACGATGTTTTCTAAATCCATGTTGACTATGTATCAATAGGCCATTCTGTTTGAGGTAAATCATAATGTTCGGATACAATATATATTCCAAAATCCTGTTGCAAATTGACGTTAATGATATAGGCCTATAATTTAGTGGATTATTCTTATTGTCTTTTCTGAATAATGGTGTGACCTGTGCAAGTTTCCAGTCTTCGGGTATGAATCTTTCATCAAGCGAGCAATTGTATATGAATGTTAGGTATGGAGGTGTTGCATCAGCATACTCTCAGAGGAATCTAATTGGTATACAATCTGGACTAGAAGACTTGCTTTTATTTAGTGATTTGAGTTGCTTCACTACTCTGAGGATATCTATTGGATTCTCTCATAAGTTCGTTTGTTTTGCTTGCTTGTTCCATCTAAAATGCATACAGGCTGGCAGCGGTGGCCAAGCGGTTCTAGGCGCTTCAGTCCGGAGCCGCGCAACTGCAACTGCTACGGTCTCAGGTTCGAATCCTGCCTCGGGCATGGATGTGAGTGATGTCCTTAGGTTTAAGTAGTTCTAAGTTCTAGGGGACTGATGACCTCAGATGTTAAGTCCCATAGTGCTCAGAGTCATTTGAACCATAATGCATACAAATACTGCACCCACTATGGCCTCCAGGTTAACATAGTTGCCTAACTGCCCTTTGATGTAGAGGTCTACAACCTGATGTGCCATTGGATACTTCAGTGTGTGTTTGTGCTTGGTGCTGGATGGAACAGCGTGAACATGTGTTTACAAGCTGTGGAAAGCAAAAAAGAACATTTACAACATCTTATGCTGTTTTACTATTGTAAGGGGAAAACCACCTCACAATGCTGGCAGAAGATTTGCGCTGTATATAGGGACAATGCAGCAACAGCTCAAGGATGTCAAAAGTGGTTTAGTCAATTTCGAGCTGGGAATTTTGCCTTAACAGATAAACCTTGATCTGGACAGCTAACAGTTACAGATGTGGATGGCTTAATGACATGACAGCCAACAAACCACGAATGACAGTGCTGGTGTTGGCTTTGGTGCTCTGTGTCACTTGTGCCACTGTAGACTGGAACATGAAGAAGCTGGGTTATGTAAATATGCGTGATGTATAGATTCCACATTAACTGAATGAAGCAAACTGATTCAGCAAATGTCCATCTGTTACTCCTTATTGAGACACAATCCGAATGGATGATAACTGGAGAGCTGAGAAGTGGATCATGTATAACAATGCATGGAAAAGTATATTGTGGCAGAAGACAGGGTAGACACCACTATTGGTTCTTAAACCTGGGCTGCATCTGAGAAAGGGCTCTGCTATGCATCTGGTGGGACTGCAAATGTGTCTTGTATTAAGAACTTCTTCTGGTTGAGACTGTCACTCCCAATACTGTTCACAGTTGGACCATCTCAAGGCAGCCATTGATGAGAAATGAGTGGATCTGGGACACAATGTTGTCTTTCACTACAACACTGCCAGACCACATACATCTATGGTGTCCTGTCAAAAGCTGTGTTCTTTTGAGTGGGACATGTTACTTCAAGCCCTGTATTCACCAGACTTTGCCCCTTCCGACTTTCATCTATACCGTTCCCTACATAATTTCCTGAATGGCAAATGCCTTACCTCCTGGGAGAACTGCAGACTGAACCCCGAAGAGTTCATCAACATGAAAACCCCTAAAATTTGGAAGAATGGCATTTATAAGTTTCCAGGGAAAATGGCAATAGATTGTTGACAATAATGGTGTATACTGCATGACCTTATTTGTTTATATTGTGCATGATCTTGTGTGTGAAGTGTGTAAGCAGACAGGCTTGCAACCACTCTGTTGTTGCTGTGCTGCAGGGAGGTGCATTTCCAGGCATTCTTTGTGATACCACTGTAACAAAAAGCAAAATAACTTATGAGAAAACTCAGTACTCTAAGTTACTCATGTTGACAGCTGTTCTTGTTTCGAATTCTGGAATATTTACTTCGTCGTCTTTGGTGTAGGAATTTCAGAAGGCTGTGTTTAGTAACCGTATCTTAGCATCATTGTCATAGATAGTATTTCCATTGCTATCACACAGAGAAGGTATTGATTGTATCTTGCCACTAGCATACTTTACATACAAGCAGAATTTCTTTGGATTTTCTATTAGGTTTCAAGACAAAGTTTCAGTGAGGAAATTATAATAAGTATCACGCATTCAAGTCCGCACTAAATTTTGAGCTTCTGTAAAAGATCACCAGTCCTGGGGATTTTACATTTATTTAAATTTGGCATGCTTTTTAGCATTGTTTCTGCAACAGTGTTCTGACCTGTTTCGTGTTCCATGGTGTATCAGCTCTGTTGTTTGTTAATTTATTTGGTACAAATCTCTCAATTGCTGTCAATAGTTTTTCTTTGATATGAAGCCACATCTGGTATGCACCTACATTGTTAATTTGGAAGGATGGAAATCATCTCTTAGGAAGGCATCAAGCGAATTTTTATTTGCTTTTTGAATAGATATATCTTTCATTTATTTTTGGTGGATTTGGGAGTTACAGTATTCAGTTTCGCTGTGACAACCCTATATTCACTAATCCCTGCATCTATTTTGTTGCTCATTATTAGCACAGGATTATTTGTTGCTAAGAGGTCAAATGTGTTTTCACAACCAATTACCATTCGAGTGGGCTCGTGATATAAATGCTCAAAATAATTTTTAGGGATGGCGTTTAGGACAATTTCAGATGATGTTTTATACATACCTCCAGTCTGAAATATGTATTTTCGCCAGCATATTGAGGGTAAATTTAAATCACCATCGATTAAAATTGCATGTCAGGTAGGTATTTGAAATCAGATTCAAGTTTTCTTTGCACCTTCCAGCAATTGTATCATCTGCACTGGGATATCGGTAAAAGTATCCAATCATTATTTCATTCCAGTTGCCAAGAATGACCTCTACCCATAGTAGCTCACAGGAACTATCTACTTCAATTTCACTACAAGATAAACTGTTACTCACAACAACAAATGCGCCATCGCTAACTGTGTTTAGACTCTCCTTTCTTAACATTGTTAGGTACTTTGTAAAAATTTTGTTTTGGCTGAACTTATCTGCAGCTTTAGCCAACTTTCTGTGCCTATAATGATTTGAGCATCAGTGCTTTTTATTACTGCTTGGAGCTCCGATACTTTCTCAACACAGCTACAACAATTTACAACTGTTATACTAATGGTTCCTAGATCCACATTCTTCCTGTCTTCAACCTGCACTCTGTGAGACTGAACTCTTTTTTTTGTGTTTCCCCATGATCCTCTATCCTAAAAAACTGCCCAGTCAATGCCACACAACCCCCACTACCTATTAAACCATCTCCTGTGTGTAATGGATTCCTCACCTATTTAGCAGAACCCAAAACCCAGCACCCTATAACCTTATGTTTTTGTAAAGGCCTGATTTACAAACTACTCCGCATCGTGCCATGATTGAAAATGGCTAATCTTACCAACGAGATGCTCTGCAACAGGCCGTTCCAGGTGATACTTGGAAATTATAGGAGCAAAACAATGAAGCTCAATAATGGCTTGCCCCCAAGGATCAGTCCTGGCACAGCTACTTTTCAGCATGTATATAGCCAATATGCCTAATACTAAATCTGAAAAGTTTGGATATGCAGATGACTGGGCCTTAGCTACACAACATCGAGATATGGAGCATACTGAGACTGTCCTGACAAGCGACTTGTCCTTGCTGGGAACATACTTTCGTGAATGGAGGCTACAACCTAGTCCAACTAAAACTGAGGCTATGTGTTTCCACCTGAATAATAAATTTGCTAACAGACGCCTTAAGACATATTTTGATAACAATATTCTGCCTTATAATAATAATCCAAAATACCTGTGAGTGACATTAGATAGAACCCTGAGCTACAAACAACACCTCGTCAACACTGCTGTAAAAATCCATACTAGGAACAATATCATTCAGAAACTACCTTGCGATGCTCTGCTTTGGGACTTGTCTGCTCTGCGACAGAGTACTGGTCCCCTGTTTGGCTAAAGAGCGCTCACACCAAGATGGTGGATACAGTACTGAACCAAACTATGAGGATTATTTTAGGTACAATAAAATCAACTCCCATTCACTGGCTACCTGTACTGAGCCACATACCGCCACCTCACTTACGAAGAGAACATGCGCTTCTCAGAGAATTTAAAAAAAAATGCAAGACAACCCACAGCTTCTGATTCACACTTTGAGCAATGGCATTGACAGAGATAGATTGTGCTCTAGACATCCACCTCTTATAAGAGCCAAAGATCTGGAGGAAAATGGTTTCTGTCTTGAAGAACGCTGGAAAGTGGAATGGGAAGAATCAGCACCACCACAGGTAAACACCTTATTGAAACTGTCGAACAGACCTCCAGGCTTTGGCTTACCACGTAAAACCTGGACCATCCTCAACAAGATCAGGACGGGCCACGGTCGATGTGTGGACTCTCTACACAAATGGGGAAGAGCACCATCCCCAAAGTTCGACTGCGGCGCTGAGAAGCAGACGATCCGGCACATCATGTTCCCTCTGAGAGCCTACTCAGGTCAAACAACGGACTTCCTGGATGCGACTCAAAGTGCAGTTCAATATATTAAAAACCTAAATGTTAATTTGTCATTATATATATGTTGTTCATGACATAGCTGTATTTAATTCTTTATGTCTTGTTTTTTAGTGCCAAAGTTATAAAGTTATTGTAGTAGCTTATTTCTCTATAAACGTGATTTGTACTTGCCATACGCTAAATAAATAAATAAATTTGTAAAAAACCAGTACAGTAAGTCTTCTTCTTGCTACCTTTTTTATCTTCAAATCACCACTTTTTTATCCATCAATTAATTTAAAAGCTTATTATCTTTTTCATGATTATATTGTTCTCTTGCTATTGTCAACGTGGTACAGTCTTTTTCGCAAACATTTACCTTTAATTCTAAACATTGTAAAATCAACAGAAATGTGAGTACAAGGTAGGATTACAGAAAGCTGCACGGTCAAATGAAGAAGGGGTAAATCATCAACTATGGTTAGCGACAGGTTGTCCCTTTCTTTCATATTTTCTTTTATGTTTGTTACCATTGTTGTTTGCAAGTCATTGTCATACAATTATCATGCAATAAAGTCTTGGGAAGATAGTATTGTCTGAGTTTATTCAGGATGTTACCTCAGTATATGATAAATGAATAGACAATTTACGAGTTCTTGACTGTATCATTCTTAGAATTAAAATGTTTAGAATGAGTGATTTTAAATTCAAAAGGTGCAAAAAAAATATTCAAAGATGTATTCTGTGTTGAGGGAAAAGAGTATTGTGATTGACACTTTCATGTATGACTGTGACCAATCCTGTAATTTAAATTAATTTTTTTTAACAAAATGTTCAATCCTTTGGAAATTTTTGTGGTAAATTTATTAGATGTATCTGCTGCAGCAAGCATGAAGGCTGCCATTCAGAAATTGTCTTAAGGGAAATGGCAGGAGTGGCACAAATGCACAGCACTTCACAGTTGAAAGTAAGTATTTATTTTAACTTATATACAGATTTCTCCCTTTACAATACATAATAACAAGAAGACAACAGTGAGTACTCCAGAGTTTGCAAGGTAGTCCACCTCACTAATGCTGCCCTTGATATTCGATCCCCATTAACTTCTGATGAGTTCAACATGATTTACGGCAAGTTACTTTGCTTCATGATTGTCATTGAAAATCTTCATACAATGGGACGGAAACCAGTCTTGACCATTCTTACTGAAAAGCTGTTCATCCACTTCATTTCTGTTGCACATTCATTCAGAACAACAAATTCTGATTCGACAGTGCTTGTGCTTAGTGCCACTGTTCATTGTTTCTGATGCTCCAACTTACAGCTGCATTCCCAAAACCTGTCAAATATCCACTAAAGGATTTATGATGATTTGGATCAGCTCCCCGGTCTGCACTGATATACATTTCAATTTTCTTATCCATCTTGCGGTAACCATTTGGACTGCTGTCATATCAGCTTTAAATAAGTTGTTGGATTGGCTAAATCCGGC
Organism: Schistocerca gregaria; assembly: GCF_023897955.1. Taxonomy (NCBI): domain Eukaryota; kingdom Metazoa; phylum Arthropoda; class Insecta; order Orthoptera; family Acrididae; genus Schistocerca; species Schistocerca gregaria. The sequence goes on from NC_064927.1 coordinate 488,808,638, forward strand.
CTTGTACCCGTAGCCAAGTATAGAAAACTTCAAATTGTGGTTCTGTGTTTTGATGTACCCTGCCCACTGAGCTTGTTGTCATCCCTCCACACAACAATATATCGTCCACATATGCAATTGCTACGAGTTCATGCTGTAGATCACAGTAAAGAGATTGAAGAAATGTATGATGAGATAAAAGAAATTATTCAGATAGTGAAGGGAGACGAAAATTTAATAGTCATGGGAGACTGGAATTCGATAATAGGAAAAGGGACAGAAGGAAACGTAGTAGGTGAATATGGATTGGGGTTAAGAAATGAAAGAGGAAGCCGCCTGGTAGAATTTTGCACAGAGCACAACTTAATCATAGCTAACACTTGGTTTAAGAATCATGAAACAAGATTTTATACATGGAAGAGGCCTGGAGACGCTGGAAGGTTTCAGATAGATTATATAATGATTAGACAGATATTTAGGAACCAGGTTTTAAACTGTAAGACATTTCCAGGGGCAGATGTGGACTCTGAACACAATTATTGGTTATTAAATGAAGATTAAAACTGAAGAAACTGAAAAAAGCAAGAGTTAAGGAGATGGAACCTGGATAAACTGAAAGAACCAGAGATTGTAGAGAGTTTCAGAGAGAGCATTAGGGAACAATTGACAAGAACGGGGGAAAAATACAGCAGAAGAAGAATAGGTAGCTTGGAGAGATGAAATAGTGAAGGCAGCAGAGGATCAAGTAGGTAAAAAGACTAGGGCTAGTAGAAATCTTTGTGTAACAGAAAAGATATTGAATTTAATTGATGAAAGAAAATATAAAAATGCAGTAAATAAAGCAGGCAAAAACAAACACAAAGGTCTCAAAAATGAGATCGACAGGAAGTTCAAAATGGCTAAGCAGTGATGGCTAGAGGACAAATGTAAGGATGTAGAGGCATATATCACTAGGGTATGAGGAAAATTAAAGAGACCTTTGGAGAAAAGAGAACCGCTTGTATGAATATCGAAAGCTCAGATAGAAAAACCAGTTATAAGCAAAGAAGGGAAGCCAGAACGTGGAACGAATGTATAGAGGGTCTATACATGTGTGATGTACTTGAGGGTAATATTATGGAAATGAAAGCCGACATAGATGAAGATGAAATGGGAGATATGATACTGCTGAAGAGTTTGACACTGGTTTGATGCAGCTCTCCATGCTATTCTATCCTGTGCAAGCTCCTTCATCTCCCAGTACGTACTGCAACCTACATCCTTCTGAATCTGCTTAGTGTATTCATCTATTGGTCTCCCTCTACGATTTTTACCCTCCGCTCTGCCCTCCAATACTAAATTGGTGATCCCTCGATGCCTCAGAACATGTCCTACCAACCGATTCCTTCTTCTAGTCAAGTTGTGCCACAAACTCCTCATCTCCCCAATTCTATTCAGTACCTCCTCATTAGTTATGTGATCTATCCATCTAATCTTCAGCATTCTTCTGTAGCACCACATTTAGAAAGCTTCTATTCTCTTCTTGTGCAAACTATTTATCGTCCATGTTTCACTTCCATACATGGCTACACTCCATACAAATACTTTCAGAAACGACTTCCTGACACTCAAATCTATACTTGATGTTAACAAATTTCTCTTCTTCAGAAACGCCTTCCTTGTCATTGCTAGTCTACATTTTATATCCTCTCTACTTCGACCATCATCAGTTATTTTGCTCCCCAAATAGCAAAACTCCTTTACTACTTTAAGTGTCTCATTTCCTAATCTAATTCCCTCAGCATCACCCGACTTAATTCGACTACATTTCATTATCCTCGTTTTGCTTTTGTTGGTGTTCATCTTATATCCTCCATACAAGACACTGTCCATTCTGTTCAACTGCTCTTCCAAGTCCTTTGCTGTCTCTGACAGAATTACAAAGTCATCAGCGAACCTTCAAGTTTTTATTTCTTCTCCATGGACTTTAATACTTACTCTGAATTTTCTTTTGATTGTTTTACTGCTTTCTCAATATACAGATTGAATAGCGTCGGGGATAGGCTACAACCCTGTCTCACTCCCTTCCAACCACTGCTTCCCTTTCATGTCCCTCGACTCTTATAACTGCAATCTGGTTCCTGTACCAATTGTAAATAGCCTTTCACTCCCTGTATTTTACACCTGCCACCTTCAGGATTTGAAAGAGAGTATTCCAGTCAACATTGTCAAAAGCTTTCTGTAAGTCTACAAATGTTAGAAACATAGGTTTGCCTTTTCTTAATCTAGCTTCTAAAAAAGTTGTAGGGTCAGTATTGCCTCACATGTTCCCATATTTCTACGAAACCCAAACTGATCTTCGCCGAGGTCGGCTTCTACCAGTTTTTCCATTCGTCTGTAAAGAATTCGCATTTGTATTTTGCAGCCGTGACTTATTAAACTGATAGTTAGGTAATTTTCAGATCTGTCAACGCCTGCCTTCTTTGGGATTGGAATTATTATATTCTTCTTAAAGTCTGAGGGTATTTCGACTGTCTCATACATTTTGCTCACTAGATGGTAGAGTTTTGTCAGAACTGGCTCTCCCGAGGCCGTCAGTAGTTCTAATGGAATATTGTCTACTCCGGGGGCCTTGTTTCGACTCAGGTCTTTCAGTGCTCTATGAAACTCTTCATGCAGTATGATATCTCCTATTTCATCTTCATCTACATCCTCTTCCATTTCTATAACATTGCCCTCAAGTACATTGCCCTTGTATAGACCCTCTATATACTCCTTCCACCTTTCTGCTTTCCCTTCTTTACTTAGAACTGGGTTTCCATCTGAGCTCTTGATATTCATACAAGTGGTCCTCTTCTCTCCAAGAGTCTCTTTAATTTTCCTGTAGGCAGTATCTATCTTACCCTTGTGAGATAAGCCTCTACATCCTTACATTTGTCCTCTAGCCATCCCTGCTTAGCCATTTTGCACTTCCTGTCAATCTCATTTTTGAGACCTTTGTATTCCATTTTGCCTGTTTCATTTACTGCATTTTTATATTTTCTCCTTTCATCAGTCAAATTCAATATTTCTTCTGTTACCCAAGGGTTTCTACTAGCCCTCGTCTTTTTACCTATTTGATCCTCTGCTGCCTTCACTATTTCATCCCTCAAAGCTACCCATTCTTCTTCTACTGTATTTCTTTCCCCCATTCTTGTCAATTGTTCCCTCATGCTCTCCCTGAAACTCTGTCCAACCTCTGATTCTTTCAGTTTATCCAGGTCCCATCTCCTTAGATTCCCACCTTTTTGCAGTTTCTTCAGTTTTAATCTGCAGTTCATAACCAATAGATTGTGGTCAGAGTCCATATCTGCCCCTGGAAATGTCTTACAGATTAAAACCTGGTTCCTTAATCTCTGTCTTACCATTATATAATCTATCTGAAACCTGCCAGTATCTCCAGGCTTCTTCCATGTATACAACCTTCTTTTATGATTCTTGAACCAAGTGTTAGCTATGATTAAGTTGTGCTCTGTGGAAAATTCCACCAGGCGGCTTCCTCTTTCATTTCTTAACCCCAATCCATATTCACTTACTACGTTTCCTTCTCTTCCTTTTCCTACTATCGAATTCCAGTCCCCCATGACTATTAAATTTTCGTCACCCTTCACTATCTGAATAATTTCTTTTATCTCATCATACATTTCTTCATCTGCAGAGCTAGTAGACATATAAACTTGTACTACTGTAGTAGGTGTGGGCTTCGTGTCTATCTTGGCCACAACAATGCATTCGCTGTGCTGTTTATAGTAGCTTACCCGCATTCCTATTGCTTTATTCATTATTAAACCTACTCCTGCATTACCCTTATTTGATTTTGTATTTATAACCTCGTATTCACCTGACCAAAAGTCTTGTTCCTTCTGCCACTGAACTTCACTAATTCCCACTATATCCAACTTTAACCTATCCATATCCCTTTTTAAATTTTCTAACCTACCTGCCGGATTAAGGGGTCTGACATTCCACGCTCCGATCCGTAGAACGCCATTTTTCTTTCTCCTGATAACGACGTCCTCCTGAGTAGTCCGCGCCTGGATTCCACGTAGACTTGATATTTTATTACAGCCATCAAATATGCCGGTGAATTATCACTCTCATTCAATTGCCATTCCCATAAGTAGTCACATAGTTTTCATTGGTACAACTTGACTGTAAAATTTGTCAACATCACTTCCTGGTCATTGCTCATTATCTAAAGCTACAATTTGCACTCTGTGTCCAATAGTTCTTCCATTTTCACCATTTTTTCTTCCATTTCCTTTATACCTACATTCTCTAATAAAGCTTCATCATCTGTGATAGTTTCTGTCTTCAGATCAATCACTTTTGAAATCTGCTGCAGCTTATTCAAGAAATTATATCAGTATCTGGAAAACAGATCTACAAACAATTTCAGAAGAAGATCAAGGGATATAATCACTCCCACAAGCAGAAGAGGCTTCCCCAGCCCCATCTCAGGAAGATATATTTTCGTCAAGAATACTTCCAGAACCGAAAGATGAAGTACCATTAACACCCAGAGTATCAGTGGCAGCTGTAGCAGAACCATCAGTGCAGCTAACAGACAAGAGTTCTTCACCATCCCAAGGAGAAGGGGCACCTGCATGAAGGAGGAGCCAGAGGCCCAATAAATCCACAGTATCATTCAAAGGAAAGGAAAATGGTGTCACAACTACATTTTGAAGTAAGCCTAATGTTAATACTTTGAGAGAGCTATCGAATCAACCATCTCAAATCTCCACTCAGTGCTAATAAATTCACTGTTTTCCATCAGAGCATTCAATGCTTAGTAAGTAAACTAGATAAGCTATCCATAACATTCTACACTCCTGGAAATTGAAATAAGAACACCGTGAATTCATTGTCCCAGGAAGGAGAAACTTTATTGACACATTCCTGGGGTCAGATACATCACATGATCACACTGACAGAACCACAGGCACATAGACACAGGCAACAGAGCATGCACAATGTCGGCACTAGCACAGTGTATATCCACCTTTCGCAGCAATGCAGGCTGCTATTCTCCCATGGAGACGATCGTAGAGATGCTGGATGTAGTCCTGTGGAACGGCTTGCCATGCCATTTCCACCTGGCGCTTCAGTTGGACCAGCGTTCGTGCTGGACCTGCAGACCGCGTGAGACAACGCTTCATCCAGTCCCAAACATGCTCAATGGGGGACAGATCCGGAGATCTTGCTGGCCAGGGTAGTTGACTTACACCTTCTAGAGCACGTTGGGTGGCACGGGATACATGCAGACGTGCATTGTCCTGTTGGAACAGCAAGTTCCCTTGCTGGTGTAGGAATGGTAGAACGATGGGTTCGATGACGGTTTGGATGTACCGTGCACTATTCAGTGTCCCCTCGACGATCACCAGAGGTGTACGGCCAGTGTAGGAGATCGCTCCCCACACCATGATGCCGGGTGTTGGCCCTGTGTGCCTCGGTCCTATGCAGTCCTGATTGTGGCGCTCACCTGCACGGCGCCAAACACGCATACGACCATCATTGGCACCAAGGCAGAAGCGACTCTCATCGCTGAAGACGACACGTCTCCATTCGTCCCTCCATTCACGCCTGTCGTGACACCACTGGAGGCGGGCTGCACGATGTTGGGGCGTGAGAGGAAGACGGCCTAACGGTGTGCGCGACCGTAGCCCAGCTTCATGGAGATGGTTGCGAATGGTCCTCGCCGATACCCCAGGAGCAACAGTGTCCCTAATTTTAATTTGCTGGGAAGTGGCGGTGCGGTCCCCTACGGCACTGCGTAGGATCCTACGGTCTTGGCGTGCATCCGTGTGTCACTGCGGTCCGGTCCCAGGTCGACGGGCACGTGCACCTTCCGCTGACCACTGGCGACAACATCGATGTACTGTGGAGACCTCACGCCCCACGTGTTGAGCAATTCGGCGGTACGTCCACCCGGCCTCCCGCATGCCCACTATACACCCTCGCTCAAAGTCCGTCAACTGCACATTCGGTTCACGTCCACGCTGTCGCGGCATGCTACCAGTGTTAAAGACTGCGATGGAGCTCCGTATGCCACGGAAAACTGGCTGACACTGATGGCGGCGGTGCACAAATGCTGCGCAGCTAGCGCCATTCTACGGCCAACACCGCGGTTCCTGGTGTGTCTGCTGTGCCGTGCGTGTGATCATTGCTTGTACAGCCCTCTCGCAGTGTCCGGAGCAAGTATGGTGGGTCTGACATACCGGTGTCAATGTGTTCTTTTTTCCATTTCCAGGAGTGTATACAAGGACTTCATTAATAATCTGATGTAATCTATTTTACTGAACATTATGAAGCTTGGTTCTGACACTCTGGAGCTGAATAACTATAACCTAGCAGCTCTTTATTGTAGACATACTTCAGATAAAGGTGGAGTGATGATTTATGTTAAGGACAAAATAGCTTATATATATATATATATATATATATATATATATATATATATATATATATATAAAACAAAGATGCTGTTAACTTACCAAACGAGAGAGCAATGGTATGTTGATAGACACAATGAAAAACACACAAACACACACACAAATTTCAAGCTTTCACAACCCAAGGTTGCTTCATCAGGAAAGAGGGAAGGAGAGGTAAAGACGAAAGGACGTGGGTTTTAAGGGAGAGGGTAAGGAGTCATTCCAATCCCGGGAGTGGAAAGATTTACCTTAGGGGGAAAAAGGACAGGTATACACTCACACACACATATCCATCTGCACATATACAGACACCTACTGACACCAACCTATCAGAACTCCAGAGATGGGAACTTGCCCTTCAATATCTTCTCTCTTCCCGTTACTCCTCAGGCCTCAACCTCTGCTAATTTTAAGTTTCCGCCCCTCGTACTTCACCTGTCATTCAACAACATCTTTGCCTCTGCACTTCGCCTCGACGGACATCTCTGCCCAACCACTTTGCAATTACATATGTCTGCCTGTGTCTGTAGATGTGTGGATGGATGTGTGTGTGTGTGTGTGTGTGTGTGTGTGTGTGTGTGTGTGTGTGTATATATATACCTGTCCTTTTTTCCCCCTAAGGTAAGTCTTTCCGCTCCCAGGATTGGAATGACTCCTTACCCTCTCCCTTAAAACCCACAGCCTTTTGTCTTTCCCTCTCCTTCCCTCTTTCCTGATAAAGCAACCTTGGGTTGTGAAAGCTTGAAATTTGTCTGTGTATTTGTGTGTTTTTCATTGTGTCTATCAACATACATTGCTCTCTCGTTTGGTAAGTTAACAGTATCTTTGTTTTTTATGTATATTTTCCCACGTGGAATGTTTCCCTCTATTATAGTCATAGATTACAGATATTTAGACTTGAGTGAGTACTTTATTGATCAACATTGTGAAGTCTGTGGAGGTGCAATACGTAATGACTTACTGAAATTACTGACTTCTGATTTTCCAGGGATCCTAGAAGCAAAATTTGTATTTTCCTAAAACAGTTGGAATCTCTGTTAACTCATTTTTTTGCAAAAACAAAAGATGATATAATTTTGTGTGATTTTAATGGTGACTTTCTTACTGATAACATGGGAAGAAATGGCTTATCACATTTAATGAACTCTTTTAATTTAACAGCACTGGTGGATTTTCCCACTAGAGTCACAGCTAATTGCATGAGTCGAATTGACAACATCTTACACAGAAGCAGAAATCTAAACATACCTGTAAAACATACGAGTATATTAAATGGGCTCTCTGACCATGATGGTCAGCTACTTTCAACTGAAGATGTTAGCCCTTTTAGTAAGAACAATTCCTGCAGTAAAACTTTCAGAGCAATTGACACACAATCTATCAATATCTTCTGTAATTCCCTACAAGAAGTTGACTGCGACCAGTTTGAGCTCTTTCACAATGTTAATGACAAGTACAATGCTTTTCTAAATGAATTTATCTGCCTATTCAAAGTGGCATTTCCTAAAAGGACTGCCAAATTCAGATGTGAAACCTATTCTGATAAAAACTGGTTAACATTGGGCATCAAAACCTCCTGCAGAAGGAAAAGGAATCTGTGTGCCTCACTCAAATCCAGTTATAGCCTAGAAAAGGAAAAACATTCTCTAATAATATAATTAAAACCGCATGGGTCATAATAAAAAGGGAAACAGGTAAAATACCTGATGGAGAAAACACCATATAAATTAAAACAAATGATATAAATAAAATAGAAAGAAACTTTCACATGGGAAAAATATATTAAAAACAAAGATTCCAAGACTTACCAAGCGGGAAAGTGCCGGTAGATAGGCACAATGAATAAAACACACAAACACACACACAGAATTTCGAGCTTTCACAACCGGCGGCTGCTTCGTCAGGAAAGAGGGAAGGAAAAGGAAAGATGAAAGGATGTGGGTTTTAAGGGAGAGGGTAAGGAGTCATTCCAAGCCCAGGAGCGGAAAGACTTACCTTAGGGGGAAAAAGGATAGGTATATATTTGCGCGCACACACACACACACACATCCATCCATACATACACAGACACAAGCAGACATCAAATGATATCATTCATGAAAATGCTGAAATAGTTACTGACATTTTAATGACCACTTTTTGGAATCAGCAGCCCAAACAGGAAAAAACATGTTCTCTTAATGAAGCCACGTTACCCCTTCAAAACACTATTAAAAAAAAACAAAAAACGAGATCAAAATGTCTCCTGTCACAGTACATGAAATTGAGAATATAATTAGAGAGATGAAAAGCAAAAATTTTGTTGGTACTGATGATATCTCTTCAAGAGTATTGAAGGAATGCTATAAGCCAATGAGCAAAATGCTGTGCCATATATTCAATGAATCCATCCAGCAAGGGACTGTTCCTGAGAGATTAAAGTATGCTACTGTCAAACCTCTCTTTAAAAAAGATGATAACACTGACATTACCAATTATTGGCCTACATCCCTTTTAACAACTTTATCTAAAATTCTTGAAAAATTGGTTCACAAAAGACTTATTGACCACCTCATTCTTTATAAGGTGTCAAACAGTAGCCAGTTCGGATTTCAACGGGGTGTTTTAACAGCTATTTTCTCCTTTACCCATCAAATCTTTGTGTCTTTTAATAATAAATTATCTCCTGTTGGTATCATATGTGACCCTTGTAAGGCCTTTGATACTGTGAATCATGAAATCCTCTTAGCAAAGGCTGAATATTATGGTATAAGTGGATCAACCGGATTAAATCCTACCTAATTGGAAGAAAGCAGAAGGTCATGTTGAATGAGTCTGAGGGCCACTCTGTGTAATCTAGCTGGGGCTCTACTGGCTGTGGTGTTCTTCAGGGCTCTGTACTTGGCCTCCTCCTCTTCCTCATCTTTACCAATGACCTTCTCTTGTGTACTAGCTTTAAGACTCATTTTACTCTTTTTGCTTATGACATCTCCATCCTCATCAACAAAACTCCCAACAACCACCTTGAGGAATCAACCAATATTGTCTTTAATGAAGTACTTTATTGGTTTGAAAATAATGGGTTATCGCCAAATGTTAACAAGATCCAGTTTGTTCATTTCCAAGTAACTTAAAAAGTGGAGGCTCAAATAAGTATTAAATGTAACGGTAGTGAGTTACTACAAGTTGAGTCATCCAAGTTCTTGGGTGTAACCACAGCAATCTAAAATGGTCTGAACATATTTTACAACTTCTCAAAAAACTCAGCTCAGCAACATTCACTATTCATTTTATTTCCACTGTCCGTCACCGAGACACCAAACAACTGCTTATTTTAGTTTCTTCCAAGTGCTATTGTTGTATGGCATAGTTTGCTGGGGTAATCAGCCACGCCCCAAGAAAATATTCATTGCCCAAAAGATAGTTATTAGAATAATGAGTGGAGTCCAGTCTAAACATCCTTGTAGAAACCTTTTTAGAAAATTAGGGATCCTGATAACTGCATGTCAATATATCTACTCCCTGTTATGTTTGATTGGTAAAAATGAGCAACTATGCAAAACCAATGATTCATACCATACTCACAATATGAGGAGGAAAATGGACCTCCCTTACAAAATAAAAAATTGTAGTACTGTACAAAATGGAGACCATTACCAGAATGAGATTTTCACTCTGCAGTGGAGTGTGCACTGATATGAAACTACCTGGCAGATCAAAACTGTGTGCCGGACCTTTGCCTTCTGTAAAGTTTGGAAGGTAGGAGAAAAGATACTGGCAGAAGTAAAGCTGTGAGGACGGGGTGCGAGTCATGCTTGGGTAGCCGAGTTGGTAGAGCACTTGCCCGCAGAAGGCAAAGGTTCCGAATTCAAGTCTCGGTCCGGCACACAGTTTTAATCTGCAGGAAGTTTCATATCAGTGCACACTCTGCTGCAGAGTGAAAACCTCATTCTGGAAACATCCCCCAGGCTGTGGCTAAGCTATGTCTCCGCAATATCCTTTCTTTCAGGAGTGCTAGTTCTGCAAGATTCGCAGGAGAGCTTCTGACAAGTTTGGAAGGTAGGAGACGAGATACTGGCAGAAGTAAAGCTGTGAGGATGGAGCGTGAGTCGTGCTTGGGTAGCTCAGTTGGTAGAGCACTTGCCCGCGAAAGGCAAAGGTCCCGAGTTCGAGTCTCAGTCCGACACATCTTTTAATCTGCCAGGAAGTTTCAGGAGACCATTACATGAGCTGCAAGATGTTCAATGTTCTCCCACCATCACTGAAATCACTTGTCCATGAGCTTCCAAAATTTAAACAAGAACTCAAATGCTATCTAACAGATAATTCTGTTTATTCGTTTGAAGAATATTCCAAATGTGTTAACTCTAATTGATTTTTCTTTTAATTAAAGCTAATGTACTTTTATGCATTACGATAGTTGGAATCATTATTAACATTTCTATGCCTTTTACGTAGCTGTTAAGATCTACTTTTATTTTAACATCTTTAAGTGTAATTTTGTCTATGTCTACTAATGTGTATTTTGTCTTATATCTATATCTCCTCTTGTAAGAGGGTTCTTTACATGTCCCTTTTGTATAATTTGTAATAATCTGACATGCCCTACATCCATGTGAATGTCTCACTGTTTTGGATTTATGGGATCTAAATAAATAACATATTTGTTCAATTTTACAGGGAAGATGTTTCATCAAATACAACATCCCTGGCAATCATTATATTTCGTGATTTTTGAATATCCAACCATTACATGAAGTTGCCCTTTTGGTTGAAATTTTCCACATCAGTTTTCCATTTTTGCCCATGCATGACATCCAAATAATCGCAGACAGACAATCAGTGTCATCCATGCCATCATTTGTAGGGACTTTATCTTTTCCTGTTAGACATCTATTTCGCAGGTAATTTATCATCGCTAATGCTTCGTCCTTGAAGTTTTGTGATGTTCCCCCTCCAACAGCATACATCATGCACTATTTCAGGGGTTTGGTTGAACTGTTCTGCAACACCATTTTACTGAGATGTGCCAGAGACAGTTAACTGCCTCTGAATTCCTTCTTACAGCAGATGATGCTTGAAGTCTTTTCTCATACATTCGCCTCCATTGTCAATACATAGTGTTCTTATTCTTTTCCATTCTTATTCTTTTCTGCTGAAAATTTTCTGCATACACTCTTTAATCTTTGAATGACTGGAACACTTCACTTTTGACTTCTAGTAAAAAGCAAACCCTACTAGTTTATTTTGAATAATTATCAATGAAAGTAACAACATTTCACTTGTGGACCAGAGAGACACATTACTTCAGTGTGTATCAAACATAAAGGCTCATTTCTTCTGTTTTCAGTCTGTTTGGCCAAAGAGTTTGAATTTGATAGAGTGGCTATACATTCTCCATATCTGAAGCAAATTGAATTCTCATTTGCCATTTTATCTGTAATCAAGGGTGTCTGCTGCCTCACAATCTCTTGAAATTGACTTTGACTAACTTCAAACAGCTTTATTTTTTTCTCAAAATAACATTAACCAGCAGTGATTTCTGTCTACAGTAGCAGCAACAGGGAAAGTTTTAGTCGAAACATGAATAAACTTTTCACTGTAGGTAAAATTGCAAGATAACTTAAAACATTTTTGTCCATCCACTCTCAAATTGAATGTAAATTAATGCAATTTGCACAGGTACCACTAGAAGATTTTGGAGTAAATTCAAAAAGCATTGTGGTTAGCTAGTAGAAATGGTGACTGGTGCAGAAATTCTGTACCTTTGTTTGTATGAAAATATGTACAAGCAGTGTAAATATTAAATTACATGCTTACTATGTGCTATTCATGACTCATTAAGAGTTTTATTGGCCAAGTTGTTAGAAGTTCAGTTTTTGGGCCCTGGTTGAGCAATTTTTTCTTTCTTTACTTTTGTTTCTGTTTTTTTTTTTTTTTTTTTTTGGGATTGCTGGACAAAATGTGCCTCTGACCTCATGTATCTTCAAAGTGATGTGGACAGATGTGGTTCATTGTAGTCGGAAACCATTTGTCCCATTTCATATTTTTAACCCATCTCCTCAGTAGCTCCTGACACTTTGATTCATGCAATTGGCATGTTTAATGCATATTTCACTAAACAAATTGCAATAAAAAATTAAATGATTCACCAAATAAAGCAATTCACTTTCCATACAGACAAACAATAGGCTGGCTTCTCTCAGTGTTCTGGCCACCATAAATATGGCGGCCGAGTTAACATTAGTTTCCACAAGGAGTGCTGTAACTTGAATGTTACCAACTCTATGAAATTTGAACTCGTTGATTTGAGAAAGGCTTGGCTTTCATCCTGCACCCCCCCCCCCCCCCCCCCACCCCACCCCCAATGCGAACAGTATAAACAGATTTACTCGGTGATCTGATGCTTTGAGAGTTATTCCACTACCTTTGACATGTTTCTTAGTTTTGTGAATGTGTACCTGGCCTAGCCTTTGGTGCCATAAATCCATTTCCCGGCTAGTGATAAGATTTGTCACACAGCCACATCCCTGCATTGAAATTCTCGAGTTTTCTTCCCTAAAGTAGTATGCATTGCCTTTCTTTGGAGCTTTAATAATTATTTCCTTGCTTTGTTTTATGATTCTGGCTTCAGCTTTTATTAAAGATAACATCTCTCTTTTATCAGTCATCTGAGACACTAATATAAAGTTGTGAATGATGGCTGGAATGTACAACATATTGTACAAGCTGACTGTCTTAAACATTCTTCTGATACAATGCCAAACCAGTACTTTACAAATGTCAGCCACCTGTTACTTTTACTGACTCCTCACACTCATTGAAAGTGACAAATTTTTCATGTAAGTCATGTAATCTGTTGTTTGACTGTCCAAATCCATACATTATTTCTTTCACTTTCTCAGAAAGTTGTGGATAATACACAACAGTTTCCAACATGGCTGCACTTAATTCATTGCTGGGATGACATTTTGTGTCATTGTGTATCACTGTCTGTTACATACTTTTGCTAGCAGTTGCTGTCACAGTATTTGAAGAAGTTGTACCTGATGTCTTCCTGTGGTTTGCTCAGTCATTGTTTGAAACCTGATCATCAAATTGTAGGCAATATTTTCCAGTATGTCTGTAGTCTTGACAATGAATTTACTCTGAAAACTAGCAAGTTTTCTTTCTTTTTGTGTCTGTCTTTTCGACAACTCAACACTTCTGCTTTTATTTGCCTCCCACCAGAAATTTCCTGCAACAATTATACAAACTCATTGTGTGCTATATGTTGATGGAATGGGTGACTGATGAGGTAATAAATGTATTAATGGACGATCTCAGAGGCACCACCTACACTCCAATTGTACCAGGCTTACTTAGGCACTCAGCGTTCTGCCCAAGTTACTTTATGTTTTCTTAGATTCTCATGGAACTCACAGATTTAAATTTAAGAAAAGTCCCAGCAATTTGGTCATACCTCCAGGGAAAACCAACAGCCACCATCGTAAGAGGACTCAAATATGTAGTCCTTGGATTGATGCATTATCAACAATAAAAGGAAATCGTAATAACATAACTCATATTATATTCCAGAATGTGTTTTTTACAAGGAAGAATATGGAAGGTATTTTCAAAAAGCATATTTCATTCCATATCCAATTGAAACAGCAACATCACATCAGGAAGCAAAGTCACTGAGAATACTCTGTAAGAGTATCCAATACAGTGTGAAAAACACAATCCATCTCTGCTACATGGTGAGTAGCAATTATTCTTTTCATAACATTGTTACAATATATTTAAGGATATTAAGAAGTAACTATTACACACTGTAACATAATGTCAGTTGGTGTTGAACAGGAATGGGATAATGACAGAGATATGCATGTATGAAACTTACTTAAATAAATGAACAGGGAGCGTACGGAGCAGACATTTTCATATCCACCAGTTAATCGAGCTAACCAAAAAATGCATCAACACCTTCAACTACCATAATTTGTAGAATGTAAAGTTTATCCATAAAAATACATCATCTAGCATACTGTGATATACCACGTACTTATTATTGCTGATCTTGTATGTGTGGTTTTTTAGTCATATTTATAGTTCCCCTTAATTCACAAGCTGTCTCAGTGTTGCGGTGGGGCTCCTCCATGGAACTAAATGCCCAGGCGCTTTATAGTTTTGGTTATTCTACTAGTATAACTGTTTGTCTCTATCTGACAGAACAGTCACATCTCCCGTGTTCAATGAACACATATTATTGGGTTCCTGGAAATTCCAAGATGAAAATAAATAACAAAAATTGAGGAAAGACAACCACAGCCCTATGACAGGCTGTGCACAGGACTTCTCTTCTGACAACACTAAATCTGACATGACTTCCCACAGTAAGATGACAATGAAGAAAGTTACACGAAAATTGAGTTCCCCAAAAAAAACGCAAAAAAGAATGAGTCTTTGTGTACTCAGTGCAAAAAAAAAAGTATCGTGGTTCGACCTGGAAAATGTTACTGCTGTGAAGTTAAAGTGAAAAATACAGGCAGCCGGAGTGGCCGTGCGGTTCTGGGCGCTACAGTCTGGAGCCGAGCGACCGCTGTGGTCGCAGGTTCGAATCCTGCCGGCATGGATGTGTGAGATGTCCTTAGGTTAGTTAGGTTTAATTAGTTCTAAGTTCAAGGCGACTGATGACCTCAGAAGTTAAGTCACATAGTGCTCAGAGCCATTTGAACCATTGTTTTGAAAAATGCAAACAAAATCATTACTACAAGATCAAAATCTAGTGAAAAAACTGTGGCAAATGTAAATTCAGTGACATCCATATGAAGGCATTGCAATGACTTTTGTCTCATTGGGAAACAGCTGCATCATCTTGGTTGTAAAACTCAACAAACAGAGTGTCGAGTGAACCTGGAAGAAATATTGGCTAGCAGTGATATAATCAAAGGAAGAACGACTGTGGAAACCAGCACAAAACTTGGAAATAATAAAGTAAGTGCATCAAATAGTTATAATGACAAACTTGATTCTACAAACAATGTCACTCAGAAACATATGAGTCCACACAATAATTACAAACAACAACAGCCGTGTACTGCAATTTTTTTGTGCTTGTCATATTGTAAGCAAAGAAATGTGATTAAAAAATCAGTTGACTGGCTACAAGTGTTCAAAACAGAACGAAAAGTCTTAATTTTTGCCAATAACCGTGGGTTTCAGATAGCAGAAAAAGTAGCAGATACACAAACTAACACAAGTGTCCAAGCCTTTGTAAAACCAGGAGCAGACATTGCAGAAGTGACAAAAACAGTGGTAAAATCGTGTGAAAACCTTAATGCAAAAGACTATCATATTTTGTGCAGGTGTACATGATGTTGCCAGAGATAAAGGTAGTGAACTCATCACTGTTCTTGAAAGTGTGCTACCCAAATTAGGCAACACCAATGTAGCTCTTGTAAATCAACCACACAGATACGACCTACCTCCTTGGTCATGTGTAAATAAATTAATAGGAAGAGTAAACAAAGAGATAGATGATGTATGCAAAAAAAATTCTGTATGTGAACTTAATAAATGTAAGCACGTTACACAGGTCCATGCATACCAGCCATGGCCTCCATTTAAATCACAGTGGGAAACAATTTTTGGTTGAAGAACTCTGTCATTTAGCAAATTTGAGTCACAAGAGGCATAATATGGGTCATAAAGAATGATGCGATGTCTTATAAAAAGAGTGAAAGACATTTTTTAGGGAAGTAGACTGTATCACAAAAAATGTGATGCAGAATTAAATCGCAAATACACACTGAAAATTGTACACCAGAATGTACAGTAATTAACAAACAAAGTTGATGAAATAAATATACTCCTCGATAGTGAATGGAAAGATGTGTCAGTTTTATGTTTTGTGAGCATTGGTTACAAAACGAGTATTTTCAATATATGGGAAACGGGAATACGGATCACTATATATGCAACAAACTGTTCCCATAAATGTCTACACATACATATATTTCAGCACTACGAAAGATACATGTGTACACTGTACAAGGTACAAAGGCTGACTGGAACATTAACACGGTGGCTCGTCAGAGCAGTTAGAGTTCAAAGATCAAGCTTTACGTGGTCAATGTGACCTGTCGACACCACACAGCCCCCCTCCCCCCCCAGTATGGACTACAGCACCTGTGGAGCTTGAGGGGAGGTCGTGTGGGTGTCTGAGTGAGTAGCGTGAGGTGGCAACCGCATGACTGGAAGCTCCATCTCAGTCAGGGCGGCATGCGAAGGCACGGTGATGGGCTGCAGGTCCACACCGTAATCAGACAGCCAGCAGGGGCGGATGATGCGACGGCCGGCCCGGGAGTAGAGGTGAGGGGAGGGGAGGGGAGGGGTGCAGTGTGTGAGTGTGCCTGCCCCTAATCCAGATCGAGCCGTCCGAGGAGATGAACGCACAAACTCTTGATGGTGCCCGATTTTGTTGCATTGGCAGGAAATGCAACTGCGTGCCCAGGTTTGACAGTTCTGCTTAACATTTTTCTAAAGAAAATGCTCAGTGATGAGGCATATGGTGGCGTGGACACCAGGGTGGGCGAGGTTATGCAAGGCACAATGTGGGAGGGAACAACAGATGCAGATTGCCGGTAGAAGAGTCGCACACTTCGTCCGAAACGCTGGGGAATTTGACTTTGGTAAACACTAATGATGTCTGAGGATCCATGAGGAGAACTTGAGATTCCTCGTCAGAGGTCTGGAGAGTGGTGAGGTTGGATAAATCGACAATGTGTGAGACAGTATTGATCTGCAATAAGAAATCGGCAGGGATATTTTCTGTGCCTTTGATGTAGCATATGTCCGTAGTAAATTGAGAGACCAAGTTGAAATGGTGGAAATGCCGAGGGGATGGGTTCTTGGGAGGGTTGCGTTCGCCAGTGGTCTGTGGTCAGTAAGGATGAAGAAAGAACGACTCTTGATATCAGGGTGAAAGGGTTTGATGGCTTCATAGACCTCCAGAAGTTCTCTATCAAAAGTGGAATTTTTCTTCTGTGCTTTAGACAGACTTTTAGAGAAGACATGAAGGGGTGAAACCATGTCACCTTTGCGTTTCTGTAATACTGCCCCAACCGCGATGTCGTTGGTATCTGTGGTGATGAACAACTTGGCAGACGGATCGGGGTGGGCGAGTACGGCAGCGTGAACTAGCACTGTCTTTAGAGCCTTGAAGGCCTCTAGCATAGGTTCAGTCCAACAGACTGGCTTAAGGCCTGAGGTCTATTTACCAGACAGCGCGTCCATCAGCGGGGCCTGCACGGCGGTGGCAGAAGGTAGATGTTGGCGGTAGTAATTTATAGTACCCAGGAAACAGAGTTCTTTTTACGTAGCCGGGGGTGGCAATGATGTTATAACCTGCCTGCAGGATTTGGGACGCTGTATTCCATCTGCGGAGATGGTGTAGCCCAAAAATGTCACAGAAGACTGGCACTATTGGAATTTATCTTTGTTGGCCTCGATACCGTTGGAGTTCAATGTCTGGAGGACCTGTGATAAATGATCTTCATGGTCCTCAGTCGACTTTCTGAAAATGAGGATGTCATCCAGGTATGCAAAAGAGAACTCGAACTGTTGTAAGATTGAGTCAATGAAACATTGCTACGTTTGTGCCGCATTCTTTTTAAGTTGTATTGCAACGAACTGAGCGGTGTGATGATGGCAGTTTTTGGAATGTCTTCCAGCGCTACAGGAATCTGGAAATAGGCATGTTTACAGTCAATCACACTGAAGATTGTGGCGCCTGATAACATATGGGTGAAATCGTTTCTGTTTGGCACTGGGTAATTGACCATGACAGCACGAGTGTTTAAGTGTCTGTAATAACCACACATTCGAAAAGAACCGTTGTGTTTGGTGACAAGGTGAATTGATGAAGACCAATTGCTGTCCGATGGCTGTAGGACACCTGCATCCATAAGTTTGTTAATTTGCTGCCGGGCCGAACGCAAGTTAATGGGGTTGAGGTGTCTAACCTTGTGCTTAATAGGAGGGCTGGCAGTGGTAATTATCTTGTATTTCGTTCTGCCAGTGATGGAAGAGACTGAGAACTGCACACAAGGCTGAGTAATGTCCTGACGTGATGTTTTGGGACGAGTGGGGCATGATGAGCCGTAACCGTTAGTGCAAGTAGGAAAAGGCAGCATGAAAGTCACATGCCTATTACGTGAGTGTGGCGTACACTTATTTGGAGAGGTTGGCTGCGTGTGCAGCACGGGGAGGATCAGGGCACGCAGTAACCTTCTGTTGTTAGCTTTGCCTTGAGTAACTGGCGCGGGCAAGAGTGTCATTGGTGTCGTGCGGGAAATGTCTATGGCTGACGAATCACGTAGTTCGCACGAGAGAGAGAGGGGGAATGTTTACCAACATGCGGGATCGCTGCCTGTGTGGTGGGCGTGTTTGCCTCGCGCACGCGACTGTCATTTAGAAGCACTGTTTGAAACACATGACACTGCACGTAGTGGGCATGTGATGGGTGCAGAGGTCACTGAACACTAATCGTCACACACAATAAATGTTTTTGAGCTAACCTGATGAGTGTCCATTCTGGTATCTACCGATGAAGGTCGATCAGGCGAGGTATGAGCCACAGTGAGCTCATCTAAAGTGTGAACAATGCATTGTTTCAACTCGTCATTTTGCTGACAGAGTTTTGCCACAGTGTCGTACTTTGACAATTGATTAGTGACGCAAGTCACAATTTTGTCTGCGACGGTGGAGCAGTCGCAAACCAAATCACACGTTACGATGGAACCGGAATGACGACCAAAAGTGCCTGAGCACGGTATCTGAGAGTCAGAAGGGTGGTGTAGCACTGAACCTTGGACATGTTCGGGGAAAGTTTGTAATGGGACATGAAATCCATACCGAGAATTGGTTTGTCAACGTCGGCGATGTAAAAAGTCCATGGGATATGTAGAGAAGGAGATAGATGTACCATAACTTTAGCAAAGCCGACATTTTGTAATGTTGATTTGTTGACAGCACATAGAAGTGACTTCATTGGTGGAAAAATGGTAGGAGCCAACAATGTAGGTATGATGGATACATCAGCGTCTGTGTCAACTAGGAAAACAAGCCGTGACGAAATGTCAGTCACTTACCGCTCGGCCAAGAGGACGAAGTGCAATGTTTGAGGACGCCTGTTAAGTTCCCCGCAGGACTCGGTGTCTTTTAAATCTCGTGGTCGCTGCTGTCAAGGTAATCTGCACTTCTTGGCCTCATCGCCGAAAATCTTGCAGTACCAACAGTATGGATGAGCCAGATGTGGCGGTGGCAGTGAATGTGACAACAGAGGTGGTTTGTCCTTGTTGATCTGTTCCGGAATCTAAACAGGGACGTATGGTGTGTGTACGATTCTTGAGTGCTCGGAAAGAGGAGAGAGCAAACGAGTACTGCCTGATGGTGTAGATGGCGTGGAGGCAGAACAATCCCTGCCTCTGCCCGCAGACGGCAGGTAAACAGGTGGCGCCAACCAGCAGTGAGAGGTGTGCTGGTTGTTTTTGTCTGTCGCAGTAGTGCATACAGTTGATCGGTGATGCAAAGGTGAGAGCCGATAGACTCGAAGGAGTGCAGTAGCAGGTGTATCTGCAGGTCAGTAGGTAACTTGGCAGACCATACCGCCCACAGGGTAACATCCGGCATTGTGCGTTCACTCACAAGTAACCGAAGGCAGTGCCAGAGTTGTGACGGAGTGCGGACCCCCAGATGTTCCTTGTACACGATCTTGATTATTAACTCCTGTGGCTAGCAGGCAAGTCGGTCTAATATTGTCTTCTTGGTGAACTTGTATTTTGGCAGCAGCCAAGGTGAAAAGAAGAGGCCACAAATTAAATCTGAGTGGTCATGACATAGAAATTTAGAGTTGTTGTCAGTCACCTGATGTAACTCGAAAAGATGCTCCACAAGCATGAACCATGAAACGTGGTTGTCCTCATGTGAAGGAGGTAGCTTTAGCAGACAGGTGGTGGAGGGGGGGGGGGGGGGGCGACGAGTGTGGCTTCAGCATATCTTGGAAGGCCTGGTGTTCCGTGGTAGGATAGGCTGTCCTGTAACCCGGCACTACCGGTGTCGGTGTGTTACTAGCAAACACATCCCAAACAACAACCTGTTGCAACGTCCCTGATGAGTCACGGAAGCACAACGCGGCAGACACGGTCAGTACCGTGGGAACGAATGGGAGAGTGGCATATGAGGTAGGCCCGTAAACTGGATCAGAGGTTAAATGCACAGTACTTAAATTGTCCATCTTCTCAGAAATGACATGGAAGGTTGGCATGGCAGGTGCAGATGGTACTGCGGAAGGAACGAGCGGCTGTATGATCAGCCCCCCCCCCCCCCACCGTGAGTGAAGGGGGATGGTGGTTTGGTACTTGGTGTGGCAACAGCGAGAGTTTTCTGTGCGCATCGGAGACACACCCCATGTGGTAGGACTATAAATCACTGGTGAAACTTGCTGGCAGTCACATTGTCGTGGTACAACGTTCCCGGATGGCAAAGCGCTGTCTGGTGTGCTCAAACCCATGTGGTCGAGAAAGTGGGTGACCGATCTGGTGGTTAAGCCTGGCGAACTTGTTCTATAAAAATGTCCATTATTAAATTGTGAGGAAGGCAAAACTGGCATAGCTTGATAGCAGCTGACCGCGTGTGTTTTTCATGAATGGTGACATTGCACATGGCACTACTGTAACTGACATTGCGGCACATAGAGGATCAAAGCACATGTGCGAATTTGGGTCCCTTTGAACACTACACGAGCGATCGATCGTTACACGATTCTGGATATCGTCCACTTCATCTTTCACATGCTGGTGTGCACAGTTCAGCAACACGAAACCTGAGTCCATTGTTTGAGGTAATGGTGTAACACTCGGCCGTTTTAGAGCTGCAAAGTTTGAGGTTAACTCTGTTGGAGATCGCGAATCACTGTCTGTTAGCGGCGAAACAACCATTGGCAGGGTATTGGAGTAGCCTGGTAGTAGTAGCAGAGCCTCCAAATCCTCGTATAAAACATTGGGTGAGGCAGCCAGGGCGTCAAACGTAAAAGCTGTTGATTCAAACAGCCAGCGCGGAAGTCGCAGAAGATGTAGAAACTTCGGGGTGACCAATTTGGGAAACAGGAATACGGATCATTGTATATGCAACAAACTGTTCCTATAAATGTCTATACATACATATATTTCAGCACATGTGTACACTGTACAAAGTACAAACGCTGACTGGAACATTAACATGGCAGCTCGTCAGAGCAATTAGAGTTCAAAGATCTTGTTCCACATGGTCGATGTGACCTATCGACGTCACAAATACTTAAAAATAATGCATTTTAAACTTGCAAACTGCTTTTGTAGAATGGAATCAAACCATGGGGGAGCTTGTATATATGTGAAAAAATGTAGATTATAAGAGTATAGCCTCTGTTTGTAAACTTGGTTGTGAAAGAGACTTTGAAATCTCAGCTGTTGAGTTAATATCTGAAAAAAATAATATTTGATATGTGTATAGATCTCCTGTCAGCAACGTAAGTGTTTTTTTTCCCAAAAAACTGGACCTTGCTTCAGGCAAACTTAAGACAACTGGGAAAACAGTGGTACTATGTGGAGATTTTAATATTGTTTTTCTGAGCCATAGTCTTCACAGGGAAGAGTTATTAAATATTATAAAATTCTACAATCTATGTCTGACTGTTAGTTCTCCAACACATGTAACAAAAACAACTGTCACTCTCCTTGATCAGGTATGTGTTAACATGGACAAGTGTACATCATAAAACTTTGATACCTGCTATAGTGACCTCCTTTTGCAATTACGAACCATACCTGTAAATCACATTTCGACAAGTGTACAAAATATTATCCATAAAAGGATTTATAGTAGGAGAAATGTTGAATACTTCCAGTATCTAATCAGCAAACAATCTTGGAGAGAAGTGTATGATACCTCTATTACCAATGAAAAGATGGAAAATTTTTTGAACATTTTCAAGCATAACTTCGACATAGCTTTTCCGCAAAGGAAAGTGATTTCCAAAAGCACAGATAGATTCAAAAACTGGATTACATCAGGAATTAGAGTATCTTGTAAAAGGAAGCAGGAACTTTTTCTGCAGTCAAAAACTGACAGCAGTCCAGAATTTCTTAGTTATTTCAAAAAATACAAGACAGTTTTGAAACTTGTCATAAAAGAGGCAAAAATTAAGGAAAATGACCAATATATTATGAAGTCATCCAATAAAACTAAGTCCATGTGGAAAGCTGTGCAGGATCTTATGGGGAAGAAGACAACTCACAAAAATATTGTGATATCATATGATGACAAGAATGTCACTGACCCTAGGGTAGTTGCAAACAGTTTCAGTTCCTATTAACTGTTGCTGGAAAATTTGTGAAGGAAAACATTTGGTAATCCACCTAATATAACACGGAAAGAACTTTCATCTATTGAAATAAATAATATATCCACATTCCTCAATCCAATAGGCCCAACAGAGCTCCTAAATACCATTAATTCACTGAACAGTAATTATTCAACCGGTATTGATGATAGTCCAGATTATATTATAAAAATTGCAGTAAGATAAATACTTTTGCCTTTATTGGAGATATGAAATTCATCCTTATCATGTGGTGTCTTCCCACAGCAACTGAAAATGGCAAAAGTAATACGCCTGCAGCCTGTGTCATACATGAAACACACTGCACTTGTAACAGTGTGATGAGTTGTGCCTTTGTGTATACAGTGTGTTTCAAAAATGACCGGTATATTTGAAACGGCAATAAAAACTAAACAAGCAGCGATAGAAATACACCGTTTGTTACAATATGCTTGGGACAACAGTACATTTTCAGGCAGACAAACTTTCGAAATTATAGTAGTTACAATTTTCAACAACAGATGGCGCTGCAAGTGATGTGAAAGATATAAAAGACAACGCAGTCTGTGGGTGCGCCATTCTGTACGTCGTCTTTCTGCTGTAAGCGTGTGCTGTTCACAACGTGCAAGTGTGCTGTGGACAACATGGTTTATTCCTTAGAACAGAGGATTTTTCTGGTGTTGGAATTCCACCACCTAGAACACAGTGTTGTTGCAACAAGACGAAGTTTTCAACGGAGGTTTAATGTAACCAAAGGACCGAAAAGCGATACAATAAAGGATCTGTTTGAAAAATTTCAACGGACTGGGAATGTGATGGATGAACGTGCTGGAAAGGTAGGCCGACCGCGTACGGCAACCACAGAGGGCAACGCGCAGCTAGTGCAGCAGGTGATCCAACAGCGGCCTCGGGTTTCCGTTCGCCGTGTTGCAGCTGCGGTCCAAATGACACCAACGTCCACGTATCGTCTCATGTGCCAGAGTTTACACCCCTATCCATACAAAATTCAAACGCAGCAACCCCTCAGTGCCGCTACCATTGCTGCGCGAGAGACATTCGCTAACGATATAGTGAACAGGATTGATGACGGCGATATGCACTTGGGCAGCATTTGGTTTACTGACGAAACTTATTTTTACCTGGACGGCTTCATCAATAAACAGAACTGGTGCATACGGGGAACCGAAAAGCCCCATGTTGCAGTCCAATCGTCCCTGCATCCTCAAAAAGTACTGGTCTGGGCCGCCATTTCTTCCAAAGGAATCATTGGCCCAATTTTCAGATCTGAAACGATTACTGCATCACGCTATCTGGACATTCTTCGTGAATTTGTGGCGGTACAAACTGCCTTAGACGACACTGCGAACACCTCGTGGTTTATGCAAGATGGTGCCCGGCCACATCGCACGGCCGACGTCTTTAATTTCCTGAATGAATATTTCGATGATTGTGTGATTGCTTTGGGCTATCCAAAACATACAGGAGGCAGCGTGGATTGGCCTCCTTATTCACCAGACATGAACCCCTGTGACTTCTTTCTGTGGGGACACTTGAAAGACCAGGTGTACTGCCAGAATCCAGAAACAATTGAACAGCTGAAGCAGTACATCTCATCTGCATGTGAAGCCATTCAGCCAGACACGTTGTCAAAAGTTTTGGGTAATTTCATTCAGAGACTACACCATATTATTGCTATGCATGGTGCATATGTGAAAAATATCGTACTATAGAGTTTCCCAGACCGCAGCGCCATCTGTTGTTGACAACTGTAACTACTGTAATTTCGAAAGTTTGTCTGGTTGAAAATGTACTGTCGTCCCAAGCATATTGCAACAAACGGTGTACTTCTATCGCTGCTCGTTTAGTTTGTATTGCCGTTTCAAATATACTGGTCATTTTTGAAACAACCTGTATCTTGATGATGATGACCATTACACTAAGCTGTTTGTAGTTGTTCACTCACACTCCTTTTTTCTTGTTCATTATCATAAATACTTCTGTATTAACTTTATTTGATTTGCTTTGATAACCATTTACTCATTTAATGATGATATAAAAACGATAGTTGCTACTCACCACATAGCAGAGAAAGCTTTTGGCCAACAAAGTCTTTGTAAAAAATTGACTAAACACACACACACACGCGACCACAGAGAGAGAGAGAGAGAGAGAGAGAGAGAGAGAGAGAGAGAGAGAGAGAGAGAGAGAGAGAGAGAGTGTGTGTGTGTGTATGTATTTATTTTTACAAAAAGCTTATTTCATTACAGTCTTTTTGTTGCACCTATCTGTGACTCATCATCTCCGCTATATGGTGAGTAGCATATCCTTTTCATAATATTGTTTCATTTACTTATTTAATTAGAAATCCTGTTTTTCCACCCACTGCAATTTACTATTTCCTGCTATATCTAACTTAACCTATATATTTTTCTTCGTATGTTCTCTAACCTACTTTTGGGATTAGGCAATGTAACATTCCACAGTTTGACCTATGACACACATGTGGTAAATGCAATTCAGATTTTTAAAACCTTTATGGATGAATCTTAGATATTGTGTAAAGGAAGCTGTGGAAAGAAAGGTGGGAGGAAAAAGGATCATGAACTGCCAACAACAGAAAAGTTTGTGATGTCAAGATTTTAAATGTTGCAGTCGGTTTGTCTGAGAGGAGAGAAGAGAATGAGTATTAAAGTTAACATTGGAATGAATTTCGCATTATTAGGGCCAAAAATCAGATTCTTGGTTGCTATACTACTGTAACTTCTTCTCTCTCTCTCTTTTTTTTTTTACCCTCCGATCATCAGAAGGTTAATCAGAGACAGAACCAAATCACAGTTTAAAAATTTTATAACAATGAATCAGTGACAAGTACAAAGTAACTGTCTCAAATGAGAAATCTTGTATCTTTACTTTCTGAAGAATAAGGCAGAAAGAATCGCATTGGCAACAGTTGCAAGGCATATGCTGTTTAATATATGGGATTGTAATACATCACAGTAGTTTAACTTACTTGAGATATGTTTGACAATACTTTTAGAATAAACTATTTGACAATGTTGTAAATATATACGGTAAATATCACTGACAAAAATAATTGCAGATTGTGCTCATTGTAGTGTTCATAGGCAAAATTGTAATAAAAAGATATATATTATTCACACATAGTCAGTAATTTATGAAATCAGAATATATCACAGAAATATTCATGTATTACACAGTAACACACATTATGATTACAATTTTAATGTGTGTCCATTTCAGAGGATTGTGTACATAGGTAATACTGTTGTTATTGAAAATTTACACACACACACACACACACACACACACACACACACACACACACACAGAGAGAGAGAGAGAGAGAGAGAGAGAGAGAGAGAGAGAGAGAGAGAGAGAGTGTTCAACTGTTTAGAGAGATTCAACATGAAACAGAAAAGAATAATATATACTAACCTTTTAAAGGTGGAAGCTTTAACTATGAATAGCATAACACAAAAGAACTTTGCTAATGACATCAGTCATAGAGTCATTATCTACACATTTTCATATTAAAATCACATTCTTGTGTATGTAATAGCTGTGTAAATTACACAATGAGTTCAGACAATGTTTATTTCTTTCACTTTCTGAACATTTCTACTCTGCTTTTGTAAAAATTATAAATTACTTATTTCTTTTTAAGCAGTGCATTTGGAGCTGCAGTATGAGGTGATAATGTTTAAATTTATCATTACAATTATTCATTAATTTAGATGAAGAAAAAACCACCTCTTGTTAAAGTTACACAATTTTAAGTTCATGATTGCAGAATAATTTTGTCTTTAGTTAAACAGTGTTAAATTAAATTTTTTTAAGGAGCTGTTAGAATGAGGCTAGCTGCTAAAGAGCATTAGAAACTTATTAGCAGTCATTAAATTTCAGAATATGAAAAATGGTTCTCCTTAGAATTAACATTCCATAAATGGTTTAGGCCCATTTCTTTCATCACACAAGCAATCAAAACAGACTTCAGTGTGTACAATGTTTCTCAGTTATCCTTAGCAAAACACAACAAGTTTTCATGAATATGTAAAAAAACTTGAACAGTCACTAGTTCCTATTGTGGGAACCACTCAACAAGCTGTTGATATGTATTCACAAACACTTATGATACTGGAAAGAAATTTCAACTAGTCCAGAAATTTGAGGCTAGCATTTTATCTCCAAATTCACTGTGATTGTGTGTTGTTCCTATGACTATAAATCCAGATATTCGGAGATCATATTTAGCCAGATTTAAATATCTCAGACGAGGTGTAGTGTATCCACAGGCATGTCAAGATAAGACACATGTATGCATACTTTCACACCACCACTAATCCAATTTGTATAATTGTCGATATAAAAATTGTCACTAGTATCCCATGTATGTCTGGTAAACTTAGGAATCTTGACAACCTTTGTCAGCAATTAAATGGGGTGCCTCATAGTTATACTAGGAACAAAAATATATTAATTTTCTTTAACTGAAATATTCTTCTCCATTCATGGAACATTTCTTATTCACAGAAAAACAGACAGTTCCAAGTAAAATAAACATACAGCCATAAATCCTATTGTGGGAACCATATGAATGTTTTGTACACCAAGCAACAAACATTAAATCAAATTTAATTTCTACTAAGTGATTAGTCACATTTTCATCTTGAACTGATAAAAAGCATAATAAGTCATGTAGCAACATAGTTTCTGGTCTAGGTCTTGCAGTGTATACAGACAGTATATACTGCAGAAACTCTTACACCTATGCAGAATCTGATTTTCTTCTGCACTTCAGGAAATATACTAAGATAAGTCAATAGAAACAATTACAACTTTACATCTAACACGTAAATCACAAACAAGTTCCTCCTGTGTTTCCAAGATAAACTAATATAATTAAACAAATCTGATAGAATTTAGTTTTTGAAAATTTTTGGAAGTGAAAGCATGACAGTACCACAACAGTTTTTGAACTTTTTCCCCCTAGTATAAAGTGATCAGATGGTCGGTCCCCCCCCCCCCCCCCCCATATATATTTAACAGAAATTTGGGTACAAACAATTTTCATTTTTGTTAAGGTGGCCACTGATATCTAAATAAGACAATGTTAGATGCCATCTTCATTGTTTACTTAGGCTATGTGTATTTAAACTGGACCCAACAAGTACAGACAATTTTGAAAGATGATGTGCAGTTTCTTTTATTTACATTTGCTAAATTTGTACCCTTTCATTAAATCATGTTCAGTATTTATAATAACTTCTCTCTATCCAATAGATATAGATCAATGTACAGTCAATGAAAATCTATATCTCAGATTAAGAGGCAAGGAACTTTAATTTTCACCACAATTTAATAACAAATTGAGAAGTAGTAATTTTCAAGCCTAATGAACAAAATCCTGACTATTAACTTAATCTTCATCAGGAAAAGCTCATACAGCACTTCTCTTGAGATTACTCATGTCTGACTTATCTAAAGTATCATAAAAATCTTTATATATGTTCAGTAAGTAGCCATACTTAAAAATTAAGTTGTGATGTGTATGTGAAATGACTTGTTCCACATTGCACAAATGATGGATGGTACATGAAACTAGCTAACCAGAAAAATTGGGAGATCAACTGAAAATAAAATTTGAAATTAAAAAAAAAAAAAAATGAGGATGCACAAAAGAAAAATATAATCTAGAATAAGCAATGAATCTGGCAGATAAAAACACAAGTGTGTCGTAAAAAATAAGGCAACGAGATGCAGTGTAAAAATACCCCATGAAATTACTATATTACTGGAGATAGAAAGCTATGAAATACTGAATTATCGATATCTGCACCAGAACTCCTGAAGTCCTTGAAATACTTAGCATTTTATGTAATTATTATGAGTTATTAAACTTACGTCAACAGTTTAAGACGATTATGAGATCCAAATCGGACAGGAGATCCAAAGATATGTGAAGAAATGTTTATCATGGAGTAAAAGTGTTGTGCCACGTGAGCGATGTGAAATGATTACTGTGAAGTTCCACATCACACTTATATAAAAAGGCAAATTTTCCTTTCGCCTTTTCTGCACTCGTGTACCCAAAAACATTTTGTGTTGGTTTTTCCATTTTTTTTTTTTTTTACATTAAAAACTAAATCAACAACTCTATATAGGGTCTGCTCGTCACAACTTATATGTTTTCTATGCATCAAATAAGGATTAACTTGACTTGATCATGTTGCCATGAAGAGTTTTCAAACACCTGAAAAAATAAAGGACAGCAGAAAAGAGAAAAGATTATGAAGCATACACAAAATTGAGAGAGGGGAGAATAAAATGGACATAGAGGGAGGAATGAGATGATGGGGATGCTGAAGCAGCAATGGCAGCATATAAGAATTCAGACACTGGACAGTTGGCAGGAAATGTGGGTAACTGAGGGAAAGTTTGGAAGAAGAACTTGTCTGAAAGCTTAGCACTTTGCCATCCGCACGTCTTATACAAATCTATTCGCTTGGAGCCGGTAGTGCTGATTCCGATTACTTGGCTTGTCACTAGCTGTTTTTGACATTATTGGGAGATTATAAATTGTTGAGTTTTACTAATCCCATCATTAGTTCTCATAAGTTCTCAACCATGTTCCTCTTCTTTCATGAAATTCCAAAGATATACATACATACATAAATAAATACAAAATTTGTTTGTTTCATATATTTGTTTATTTGCACTGTCTTTGGTACTTTGTATTTCTCTTTCATATGATATGCAGCAAAACAGTCTCCAAGATGTAACAACTCCACAAGACTTACACATTAATTTTGTTGATCTTTATTTGTTTTTGAGCATACATGGCAATCTTTTCGTTTTTGTTTACTCGTTTCAGAAATAAGTATTAGTTGGTGTTGCTTTATAGGACCGGAAAGTCTGTCAACTGGATCATGATGAGACATATGCGATGTAGTGGCAACTTCCAAGTTTTGCTCAGAAGCAGGTACATTGTCTTTTATCCATGAATCAGACACTCTCAATAAAAATGTGTGAAATTGGAGACTCTTGACATGTACAGAATGCATTAAATAATGCACAATTAAAGAGGTACATACAAAACTTTTTTGACCATTTTTACAGTTTTTCTGTATATATGGTAATAACTCAAATATTGGTCTACCTGATTCACTCCTTTCACATATTTGTTGTAGTCTAGTACACTTTCAGGTTTTTTTGATGTGTAATTGGTTTTTCTACATTTTCTTTGAGTGTCAGTCAAAGTGGCATTATGTGCTGTATAGATCGTACCTTTTTTTTGATGACAAGCTTCAAACACATTGACATTTGCATGCTTTAATTTTTCCGGAAATCCTCTATTTTGCTGTATGGTTCCACGAAATTGAATTTTCTTTTCAGATAACTTTTCTGCAAGTTCTACACTATTATAATAATTATCCATGCAGAGGTGTTGCCACTTTCCATAAGAAGGCTGTCCAGTGCCGGAATATATCTTGAATGAGTTTGCCATATTTCATAGTTTTCAACAGATAGTAAACTTCAAAATTTAATCGTCCATGCCACGGTATCATTCCTTTATCAATTGAGATGTTTTGACAATGGAAAAATCAATTACAAATTGCACTTTGAAAAGCCAGTCGGTATTATCCGGTTTATTGATGTTGGAAAAGTGTAAAAATGATAGTGTTTGTCTGAATCGGTTGCAGGACATTGTTTTGCAAAATATTGGTGTGTATATCAACAGACTCGTTGGCCAATAATCATTGCTCCTTGCTTTTTTTACAGTTCACATAAGGACAGCAAGCCCAAACAATTTTCTAAGTTTTGGCCCTGTAACATACAAATTGGCAATTTTTAAAATCCAGTTTCCTTCATTGCGATTTTGACTGTAGTACTTGTTGGTTTTGTTGCTGATATATTCAGATAGATTGTTCCCAATAAATAATTCTATGATATTCTTGACACTCTGTGTATTTTTGGGAAATACTTTATTGGTCCTCAGTAAATTTATTACTGGTTCTTGGTAAATCAAAGTCTGCCCACTGTGCACTGTCTTCTTTGTCTGATTCATTCGAATCAGTTGGCAACTGTGGCGTTCGCAGAATTATTCTTGGACGTAATTCACTATCTTCCGATGATTCTACTTCACTTTCATTTTTTTGTCTTCTTCCCAATTGGCTAAGTCGTTCAGAAGGTCAGACAAGATGTCCATGCATTCATTGTGTAAATAAGCGTAATGTCTCTTTCGTCTGCCGTGATGAAAGGACACAAGTACGTATAAAAACAAAAAACTTGTTGACATGTGTAACTTATTGTTACCTAAACAAAACACCAACAGAATGCCAAAGATACTAAAGTGCTGCCACCGACCACTGAGCAATACTATGCACACAACACCACTGCGATGTCGCCAGCTGTTGACTGCTATTTCGCACACGACACCACTGTGGTGTCACCAGACAGCAAAATGTTAATATCTTGGTGGCCTTCCTCATTGTGCCTGTCTGCAAATCAACGCCTTTTATGTGGCGACCAACAATCTATCCTTTCCATATTATTCTTATTCAACGGCAGAAAAAAATATCAAACATGAAGCTATGAAACATGTTTGTCCAGAAATTAGAACCAAGCAGACAACTAAAGAGGAAGTTCTACGGCATTAAACATTGTGCTACTGTGTGATTTTCATATTCATCTGACTAGAAATATTATGTTTTAGCACCTCATCTCTCACTTGTGGTTGCACTTCTTTCCAGTATTTGCTTTTACAACTCAAACACTGCCAATTGTAAAGCACAGTGTAAAGTAATCCTGATGCACCCAACAGGCAGAATCTATTTTGAACTATTTACACACATTGTCTACAGCCCCTGACTTCATTATCTGAATTTGGTGATTGTGGTAAGCTTTGGCAACTGTGATAAACACCATGACCAAGCTGAATGGAGTGGTATGGTACCATTCAGAATGCCACTCTATTTCATCAGTTCTGTTCTGTGAATAGGAAAACACCTTGACATCCATGATGGGGATCTAGATACCTCCAATGAAAGGGCACTTAAACTAAGAAATGGAATGAAACATTCTACTTCATTTGTTGCCAATATTGCAGAGACAATTTGGAGCTAAGGAGCTGGAGCTACAGCAAAATACGTGTGGACACAATATCTGTCCAGCCTACAATGCGTACCATCATTGCTGATGTTTCAAATAGACTTTCAAAATGAACACTATATGCAAAATGTGTGTACTAAATAATAATGTTATGGCAAGATTTAGTTGTGGAAATGGAAAAATTACATGGAATTTTTTAAAGAATATTATATACAAAATAATAGTAGTCACATTTTTGCATACACTGCAGTCTCCATATTTAATTGGCCACTAAATAAACAATTTTTTAAAAAAATCAGTCTTACTGAAAAAAAGCTGTCTCTTACTGTAACATGTAGTTCACAAATGCAAGGGAAGTAAGTTAATGTTTGTAACCAAATCAGTTAAATAAGTAATAATACAGCATTCACAAGCTTTACTTTAATGATAAACATGATCCAGTGCTTTGATGTTCTGGAGGCGATGTGCCTCTATTTATTACCAGCAGTTAATACGTAATTAATTTGGGATTGGTTGCATGTCTGAATTTTACATTTTATTGGGTCCTGTGAGCTTGTAGCATAGTGGGTCCTGTGAGCTTGTAGCATAGCATAAAACACATTATGCCAAAACCAAGACTGTAATCTGGACTTCATTCTCCTAGCCATTTATCCTTAATAACAAACAGAAAATAACTGAAGCTGAGTTACAAAATACCTTTTAGAAATGGAAATGTCACTTTGAAATCTTAATTTATTATGCTTAGTGATTTCCCGCCCAATGAAACAGGGAAAGTAGATTCAAAATAAAAAGAAAGCTTAATACTTGCTTTTCAACACAATGCCAGTGTTAAGTGGGGAACTGCAACAGTGGAACACAAAATGCACTAATAAGAACATCTGTTGTTATTTATGTGACTGCCACACCTCATTTACATTTTCCAAGTTTTCCCTGAATGCTAAGATGGTTTCGTGAGTGAGATCTCAGTCACTGGGGAAATCTGAGGGAGATGAAGCAGTAATTGTAAGACTCAGCTCTGTCTGCAAGGATTTAAAATATTACCTACTTACTGTTTCTTTTACAGAATAAAATGTAACAAATAGACGTGTCAGCTCCCACTTTGTTACCATTGTAATTTTTCCATGTGCACTGTTCTATTCCTCTAACAATGTTTGTTCTCATTACTTCGCATGCTTCAATTCACATTACCATTGATTGCTTTACATCTCCTTTCTTTTCATGGTCATTCAAATGGATCACACCATAATCAGCCATTTATTGTCACTTTTTGGCCCTATGGATCTCACCATAATTACTCATGTAATGTCCGTTTCTGTTATGTCAAAGGTATTTAACACAACCATACTTTCTCTTCAGAACATGAATGAATGAAGGAAGGACTATTTGAGTTTTTCATGTACCATCAATGTTGAGGTCATTAAAGGAGAATCACAAGCTTGGATTGGAGAAATGATGATGATGTTTGGTTTGTGGAGTGCTCAACTGCATGGCCAACAGTGCCCATACAAAGTCCCAATTTTTACACAGTCCAATTTGTACACAGTCAAATCTAGCTATTGTCATGAATGATAATGATGATGACGATGAAATGATGAGGACAACACAAACACCCAGTCAATGGGCAGAGAAAACCCCCAACCTGACTGGGAATCAAACCCAGGACCCCGTGATACAGAGATAGCAATGCTAGCCACTAGACTATGAGCTGCAGATGGATTGGAGAAAAACTAACTGTTTCAGTTGCCTTAAGTAATTAAGAAAAACCACAGAGGACCTGCATATGGATGTTTTGACAGGGACTTGAACTGCAGTCCTCCAGAACATGAGGTCATTGGAGATGGAAAGCAAGCTCAGACCGGACCAAAAGAGGAAAGGAAATGAGTTATGTCTTTATAATATTCCTACCTCAGATTACATCTACAAGGCAACTGGTTATTATTTTTCCTACGACCATTTTTATTGTAACAATATGTTAGCAACTGACAATGTCTGAATGATCACACCAACTCCACTGTCCTTTTGCTTCATTTTTAGCCATGATTCAAGAAAATGAGATTCTACAAGTATTTCCGGTGGATTAAATCGGAAAGATTTTGAAGAAAGACTTACAGTGTGAGATTAATTTATGTTTCAAATACATGATTATCTGGACCCATTATGTCACTCCCATGGTTCAGCTTGCACTTATAATTTAAATGTTATTAAGGGGGATAATATGTGACTGGAAGATTGTTGGAAGGAAACATTTCTGACAAAAATCACGAGTTCTTAAAGCATTGATCACTTGCAAGTCACGATCAACTACACCATCTTTCAATTGTTTTTTGCAGGAAGCTATATTATGTGCAGGCAGCTTATTTATTTTGAACTGATCAGTATTTAGGTTTTTAATAGCTGTATTTCTTCATGATTCCAGACAGTGGGCTGCTTTCTGATGCCACGAATAAAATATAATAACGCAATACCAACTATGAAACAACACCATGTTTCACTTGCTTCAGATGTGAAAAACTGAAAGTGTGGTTAATCCATATGAGATTACTGTGTGTGCAACCGCAGGCTGCAGGAGCTTGTATCCATCCCACAAATGTTATCCATTATTGGCAGGACCCTGTGCCAAATGGCAAGTCCTCTGTCGATGCATGAGAACGCTCATCTCCATCAGGACACAGTGCAATTGTTTCCTGCTCTTCTGCCCACCGTTGCCGTTCTCCAGAGGCAAACAAG
This sequence comes from Schistocerca gregaria, assembly GCF_023897955.1. NCBI lineage: Eukaryota > Metazoa > Arthropoda > Insecta > Orthoptera > Acrididae > Schistocerca > Schistocerca gregaria. Next base: position 488,843,309 of record NC_064927.1, read on the forward strand.
CCATAAAAAAGAGCACCAAGGAGATACACAGCAGCTGCTATGTGGAATACTGACTGCCATTCTTGTTGTGTCTGGAATACAATGAGAACACATTTTAATACAATCTGCTATTGCGTTACAAAAACACAACAGAACTTTCTTGTTCTATTGACAGTACTTAACAGGAAATCCACCGCCACCAAAGCACTCTTACATCAGGGTTACTAATTCAAAATCAAATGAAGGTATGGCAGGAGCACATCTAATAATGAATGAAAAAACAGACATACAGATGTGCTACTATGAACGGCATAGTGAACGCATTATTGTAGCCAAGACATATATGAAGCCAACACTCGCCACTGTAATGTAAGTTTGTATCCCTACTAGATCAACGGATTATGAAGAGATTTAAATAATGTGTGATCAGAAAAAAGAAATTATTCAGATAGTTAAGGGACACAAAAATTTGATTGTAATGAGGGGACTGGAATCAATGGTATGAAAAGGATAAGACAGTAAAATATGTTGTACCACAAGTAAGTATAGGCACGGAATTAGGAATTCTTGAAAATTTTGCGCATTTGTGGTCAGAAGGTACAAGTTAAAGGGCCGATGGACACATCGGGTAGTGGGTTCTGCCAATGTCGATATTAAGTAAACAGCTCTGCAAGGCAGGTTTACAACACCACTCGTAGGGGAGGAAGCACGAGTGGTGGGCACTATAAACAAATGTGGCGATGGGTGTGCAGTAATCAGGTGCAACACAGGGCACTTGCTTTGAAAAGCCTGTGTGTTGCAATAACAGCCAAAGTGGGCTAGAAAAAGCTGATATTATAATTATCGAGGAACACACAACTTTTCCCCTCCAGAGGACCTATGTCAGAGGTATATGAAAAAGAGTACAAATGATTGAGTCCAGAGGCTCAAGGTAAGCTGTCAAGTCACCATATTGTCATTACAGGAACCGGAGAGAGTGACAATTGTTTATGTTGCAAGCCAACCAAGATGACAGTCTGATGACAAATTTCGGTGGGCAGCAGGCCCACTGAGCAGGTGGATGACCAGCCTCTGCTCTCTGGGTGATGTCATCTCAGGGACAGAAAACTGTGTCTGTGAGGGCAGAGCTGGGGCGTGACCTAGCGGCCTCCTGGGTCAGCGGCTCTCCTCACTCACAGACCGAGTTGCCCTGGGTGAGCAACAGGAGCTGCTGAGGCTCTACAATAACGATGGCTGCTGGCAATTTCCCTTCAGCACTCTACATGGAGACCACGAGTAGCGCTTGATGGAATAGCCAGCCAAACTCTGGTGGGCCAGTATGGTGTTTGCACTGACACATGTATACACACCAACCTCTTATCACAAGGATCAGCGGAGGCACTGCATATTCTTCGACAGAATAAAGTCAATGCCAAATGTGCCTGTGTATCTCTGCATACCCTGGCATGATTCACCCCTCTCACCCAAACCGTATCTCTGTCATCGTGACACATTACAATCCTTGACGTTGGTAGGTCATAACAATTTGGCATCAAAAAGCGTCCAACACTATGGTATGAGGAGAGAGCACATTTTGGCGAGTCGTGAGTGAGGCTGTGGCACTTTATGTGCATTTGGTGGAATCAGATCAGATGTTACTTTTGGTGTTTGTTCTAGGTGTCAAGAGTGTGTGTAAGTTAGGTTAAGTGATGTTTCAAATTATTGTGAAGCCACAGCAACCCATGGACTTATCTTTGTTTAGAGTTAATGATAGACATGATAATTTAGTGCCAGTGAGGTGACCATTTTGCAGTTTGTCTGGGCATAATTTGCCATGTACCATAGCTGTAGCAGCTACTTGTTCTGTGTAGATGAAATGGTCATTGACTAGTAGCTGTACTGAGTGTAGATGGGTGATGATTTGCTGAAAGCATTAATTTGTGGTTAGATTTATGTGTCTGTGGTGATTGAATGGGAGTTTGTGGTTTTTTTAATAGATGGATTAAGGTGGTAGTAGTAGTGTAGGCAAAATGGTAGAAATGTGCTGCAACTACTAACATAGAAGGAATTGCTGCTTTAGCTCAGCCAGTGCATTTGTTGAGAGAGGAATTGGACCGGACAGGCAGAGAAATTTCAAACTTTATCATGAGTTAGAAGCTGGGTCAGTGAGTCAAGTTCAGCCACAATTGGAATCAGATGAAAATAAGTCTTGATTGAGATTTCCTTCTCTTCCATATGACCTAGCAGTGGTCGTACTACTTAATCCCCTCTTGGACAAGGCAATGGAGGATGTGGCAATTATTAATAAGTTGTTAGGGACATCATGGGAGGGCATAGGTGGCCATACAAAATAACCCTCCATGTTGCTAGTATGCATTTGACAGAGAATACCAAAGCATATGTTGTATATTCTGAGATCTTGAGTAAAGCACAAACGTTTCAGGAGTGAGCCACTGGACTTGCCAGTGGTACCAAAAGCAAAATAATGCACGTTTTTTTTAGGAGAAACATAGTGCTTCATCAATGCAGAACAACAAGTATGTGGAGGCATTCTCAGATAGAATCTGTAAAGTCAATGCAAAGAAATATGCAGAAGCAGTACGCAGAAACTAATACGGTGTTGCTGCAAGATGCAGAAAAGAAAGCAGTGGACATTTTTCTGGTGGTATACCCGCAGAGGTGTCAGAGTATGAATGGAAACTCTGGAGGACTTAGTGTCAGCTCTTCAGATCTCAACACATATAGAGGAGATGGATATTACAGAAGAGCAAAGAGTGGACTACCGGGTGTACGCTTCTGAAATTTGGTATTATGTATGTAGTCGGGAGGGGCATATAGGGAAGCGATGTAGACAACTAGAGTCCTACAACTGACGCAGAGTGGGCCACTGGGCATCAAATTGTAGAAGTAAGAAAGCTGGGAAGCACTGGCGAGAGAAGCAGCTGTTAAATGCAAACATGAGTGATTCAACCACTGGAAGGCAGTCCTCACAGAACGCAACACTGTACACATTAGTGCACAGTTGGAATGCTGCTTAGTGGGCTTGGTTAGTAGCAGGAAACAAAGATTTTTGGTAGTCACAGGGCACATGTATCCTTTAGTAGTATGGACCTTGTGGCAAAGAGGAGACGGAGGCCATCACAGTAAAGGTCACGTGGGGCTGGTGATAATAGTGAGGAATCAGTGGCTGTGGCAGCTCTGGAGTTTTCAGCTGGGAGAACTAAATTCAGCAAATGCATGGAGGTATTGCCACGTGTAGGCGAAGGTTATTCAGTGATTTTCAGGCTATAGTTTCTCGGAAAAGATCATACTAAATTGATCATTGACAACAAACAGTAGAACTCAGGGGAAATTTAATCCAGTTGGGGGAAGCAATTGGAACTTTGGCAGAGGGAAGTGACTCAGTCAAAAGGTGCATAGTAGCCACTCTGGAAATCTTGCAAGCAAACCATTAACATGGAAGTGTTACGAGGAAAAGTGGGTCACTTAAAGGACAGTGATCGAAGGGCTATGGAAAACTTATTGCTGAGGTTTAGTGATTTATCTTGTACCAACAGACAGTTACTAGCAACCCCAGTGACACATCATCATATATGGACATACGATAGCACACAATTTTATAGGAAGCTATATCGTATAATAAGGCATCAGTAACCATTAGTTGAAGAATTTATTGAATAAATAAATAAATAAATATTTACCTCTAAATGTAGTTGTGTGTGTAAAACTAAAAATTTCAGTAATATTAACATTAACACTATTCATGTGTGTATTTTTATCTTGTAATCTGACTTGTTCCACATAATATCGACAAAATAATCAGGAAAATGATCTACAGAACATGACATAATTAAAACTTAACTAAGTGATAGCATGTAGAGAGTGAATATAGAGGTCATGCCAAAGAAAATGGTGTATGGAACAAGAAAATAGAGATTTTGCTATGACTACAGATATCTAAATGCGCAAACGTTTTGGATGCTTATCCAATTCCAAACATCACAGAAATTTTTGGATAGTCTAGAGCAATGTCTGTTGTTTACAACTAAGGATGACAGGTGCAGGTACCATCAATTGGATGTAGTGCCTGAGAATAGGCCAAAAATAGCATTTACCGTACTGGATGGCCATTTCCATTACAAGCATGTGCCGTTTGAACTAAATAACTCACTGTCAAGTTTTCTGCAGTTGTTAGATGGGGTATTGACAGGATTCAAACCAAAACCTTGTCTGGTGTATCTGGGTGACATAACTGTCTATTCAAAGGTTTTACCTGAGCATGGGAGACATTTGGAGGATGTCTGTAACAGCCTACAGTTGGCACTTTTTACATTAAGTAAGTACAACTGTCATTATGCGCAAACTCAGGTAAACTACATGGGGCATGTGATAAGTAAATATGGCAGACAGACTGATCCTCATCTTACTGATGCAGTTCAAAATTTTCTGACATCACAAACAACTAAGCAGGTACAGTCATCAATTGGCCTTTGTAAAAATTATAGATGGTTCATAAGGGACTTCCCAAAAATAGTTGAATTCTTGAACAAGCTAGTGAAAACAAATACATTTTTAACTTAGTATCACGGACTTTACCAGTCATGCAAATGTTCTCACCAGACAATATGAAGGTAGAGTTCCCCACAAAAAGGACTGTTATACACATCATGAAAACAAACAATTTTTGACAGTATAATGTAATGGGATACATTTAAAAAAATCTATTCACCAAGTAGCAGCAGGAGAACACACATATAAAAAAGGTATTATACATGCAAGCTTTCAGAGCTCTTTGCTTCTCATCCCGTCCAGTAGGTTTCCTCTGACACAGGTTTATGAATGAGTTTTCTTAACTCCACCCCTTTTCTTAAATCTCTCCAATCCTTTTCCTTCACTCCTCTTTCTCCACCTTCAACACTTCTGCCAGAAGAAGGGGCCACTGACTCCAAAAGCTTGCATACATAATACCTTTTTTATGTGTGTGTTCTCCTGCTACCGCTTGGTAAGCAAATGTTATACACGTCAGTTCGTGTAAAGCCATTTAAAGGAATGGTAGATGGGATACTGCAGTTATCAGCAAAGCTACAAGGGGTGAAGAAAAAGGGAACTGAAATTTTTGAGCAATGTGAGGTGCATGATGTACCATATAGGCTAAGGGCACGTAAGTAAGTCGTATGATTGTAATTTTGTTCTTGTCTTTTTGTTTTACCTCGTTAGTGTATCAGAGAGTGTGTATTTTTATTGCTAAAGATTTTTTTTACAGTGTGTTCTCAGAAGAGGGAGGGTTGTGAACTGTCTGGGTGGGCAGGTATGGACTGTTACACAGATATGTTAAGAGAGTTTGTTTCTGGAGGAAGAAAGTGGAACAATTTGTAGGAAGGTGCTTCTGCCAACTTGGACTTACTTTCAGAGAATGGGAACACACTGATTGTAATCAGTATTCATGCCAGAAACTGTATGGTTGTTTTGCTACAAAGGAGGAAGATCCGTAGGGCTGAGAAAACTCAAGCTTCAAACAAGTGGAAAGATTATTAATGGCAAGACTTGTGAGGTACTTGGGATGGACTTTCATCTTCTCGCTATGCTCACAGGTTTAACTGCTGTAACACTTGTCACAGAATATGTGGTATTGGCTGGAAGGATCTCTGACGGTATTACCCATTCAAAATTTAACCTATTTAAACAACACATTCAATCCAGAACTTGTTCATTCCTTTGACAAACTTATAGAGTCCAAGCAGGGGAGAATTTCAGCACAACAAATGTTGCACCATGTATATGATTTGCAGGAGCAATAACAGCATGCGTGTGTTGGCTACCAGTTGGCGCATGTTTATAGCACACATTTATGTACTGTATTTCTGGGTAAAATGCAAGCAGGCTCAGGAAGTAGATTTGCCAATTGCCAGCAGAATGGTTGAATGGCATTGGTCAGTGAAGTGATTAGTTTTAAGTACTTAATTAGTATATTAGAGGTACATAATAACAATACATGGTAGTTAGTGAAAAGCGGGGTGAGCAATACAAGTGTGATAAGAAGTTCCATGTGGGAACATTACATAGTGAATTGGGGAGGGGGGATCGTCCTCAATACATAAATTATTAGCATTAAAGTGCCAGAATGAGATTTTCACTCTGCAGTGGAGTGTGCACTGATATGAAACTTTCCTGGCAGATTAAAACTGTGTGCAGGACCGAGTTATGCAAGGTTCGCAGGAGAGCTTCTGTAAAGTCTGGAAGGTAGGAAACAAGGTACTGGCAGAAGTAACGCTGTGAGGACAGGGCGTGAGTCGTGCTTGGGTAGCTCAGAAGGTAGAGCACTTGCCCATGAAAGGCAAAGGTCCCGAGATCGAGTCTCAGTCTGGCACACAGTTTTAATCTGCCAGGAAAGTTTCAGGCATTCAAGCAGTTTAGTGGGAGCTCAATATTAAAGATTCGGGATGAATCTTCACAGAATGGAGGAGGTATGCTGTGCCATGATTAAGTATAAGCATGGATTTAGAAATTCTTGAAAATTTTGCACAGCTATGGCCTGAAGGCACTAGTTATGGTGCCGGAAGACACATTGGATAGTGAGTGCTGGCAATGTTGATATTAAGCAAACAGTTCTGCAAGGCAGGTTCACAGCGCTACTTCCAGGTGAGGAAGCACGGCCTGGCGGGCACTATAAGCAAGTCTGGAGATGGATGTAAAGTTACTAGATGCTCCACAGGACACTGTCATGCTACAAACAAACTGTGTGTTGCAGTTACAGCTGAAGCTGACATTATAATTATAAGCGAACACTCCACTTTTCCCCTCCAGAGGAACATTACAAGTGTACAAAAAGGAGTATAGAGAAGTGAGTCCAGAGGGTCAAGGTAAGCAGTCATATCACCATTCTGTCAGTGTCTGCAGCCTGAGAGAATGACAATTGTTTAAGTTGCAGACTGACCATGACGGCCATCTGCTGACAAATTCTGGTGGCCAGCTGGCCCACTGAATCAACTACCAAGCTCCACTATACAACACATAGCAGCCTTGGTGGAAGCAAAACTTAGCACTGCAGAGGTACGGGCAGTGGTCAGCCTCCGCTCTCTGGGTGATGTCTGACTGACTGCAAGCTGGTGTCTGAAAGGGCAGAGCCCGGGTGTGATCTTGTGGCCTACAAGGTCCGCAGCTGTCCTCAATCACAGGCTGAGTCACCCTGGGCAGGCGACTGGAGCTGCTGATACTCTGCTACTACGAAGGCTACTGGCTGCTTCCCTTCAGTGTTCAACATGGAGACCAAGTATAGTGCTTGATAAAATAGCTAGCTATGCTCTGGAGGGTCGGCGTGGGGCTTCCGGCTCAGCCAATGCATGCTACTGGCCACGTGGCCATGGGAGAGGACAGAAGCCGTCATGTGGCAGAAGCAGGGAGGTTGGGTGCTGGAGCAGTAGACACTGGTGCTGATGATTATGCTGACACACACGCACACACACACACACACTTTCTTTGACAGAATCAAGTCAATGCCAAAATCGCCTGTGGCTGTGTACCCCGACATCATGCAGCCCTCTCTCCGAAACCATTTCTCCCGTTCATCTGGCGCATTACAATCCCTGAGGTTGGGGTCATAACAAATAGTTGGAGAACATGGCCTCAGGAAATTAATAAAGGACGTAGCCACGTAGTGGAATTTTGCACAGAGCACCATTTAATCACTGCTAACACTAAGATTAAGAATTGTATATGAGGGTTCTTTACATTGAAGAGATCTAAAGAGCTGGAAGATTTCAGATTGATTACATAATGGTATAACATGGGTTTTGTAAACAGATTTTAAACTGTGAAACATTTTCAGGGGCAGATGTGGACTCTGGTCACGATTTATTGATTATGAACTGCAGATTAAAAATGGAAAAAGTTGGAATTTAAAGAGATGGGACATGAATAAATTGAAAAAACCAGAGGTTGCTGAGAGTTTCAAAGGAAATATTAGCCAACAACTGACTGAAATGGAGAAAGGTATACATTAGATGATGAATGGGCAGCTTTGCAAGATGAAATAAAGAAGGCAGTATAGGATCAAATAGGCAAAAAGACAATGCCTCGAAGAAATTATTGAATAACACAAGAAATTGAACTTAACTGATGAAATGAGAAAATATAAACATTTAGCAACTGAAGCATGTAAAAAGTCATGTGGGCATCTGAAAATGAGATTAACAGAAAGTGTAAAATACCAAAGATGTAAAAACATGCATTACTATGGGGAACACAGATGCTCCATACAGGAAAATTAGAGAGACCTTTGGAGAAAATGGAATAACCACTGTGAATATTAAAGACTCAGATGGCAAGCCAGTATTTAAGCCTAGTAGGGAAGGCCAAAGGGTGGAAGGAATATATAGATGGCCTATATAATGGGCACAAACTTGAAGACAACATTATGCAAATGAAGAAGTAGCGAATGTGAATGAGATGGGAGATAAGATACCGCGAGAAGAATTTGACAGAACACTGAAATACGAGGGCATTTTGAAAAGTAAAGATACAATGGCTCACAGTCCTTAAATAGAACATTTATTTAGAAAATGTCAGTTACATCTTATTAACTGGATCCCCTGTGTTTGTTTTGAATTGCCCTTCGAAAACGTTTCAAAGACTGGCAATATGGAGCAGCATTAATTGTCATTCCAGGAGGCATAAATTCCAACAGAAGCCATGGTTTTCTTCGCTGAAATCAACATTTTGCATTTATTGGCTTTTGGTGAATTTGAATGGCGCCATTGCATTGATTATTGCTTGGGTTCAGGTGTATGGTGATAAACCCACATCTCGTCATCTGTCACAATGTGATCAAGGAATTCATCACCTGCTTCAGCATAGCATGTGAGGAAGTTGAGTGCAAAGCCCATCCTTTCCTTTTTGTGTTCTTCCGTTAACAGTTTTGGAACCCAGCGCACACACAATTTCCTGTACCCTAACTTGACAGTCACAATGTCATAAAAAGTTGTCATTGACAAGTCCAGTATGATCTAAAGCAATTCTTTCAATGTGAGACATCTATTCGCACGAATTGCTTCCTCCATTCTCCGAAGAAGGGCATCAGAGATCACAGATGGCCAACCTGTTCTTTGTTCATCATGAAAATCGGTCCTACCTTCAGAGAAATGACGACACCATTTCGTTACATTTTGTCGATTGATAATGTTCCCATAAACAGACACAATTTCTTTGTGAATATCCGCTGGTCGCTGACCTTTTCTATGAAGAAAATGTATGAGGGAGTGCACTTTGCATTTGGTGGGATACTGAATTGGCACAGCCATTTTAAACACGACCTACTCCAAACAGAAGCAGCGTTCAACTGCCAAACGACCGCGAGAAGAAAGTTAACGGTTCAAGGTTAACACCAGTGTTGCCAACTTGCTCGCCATAACTCTTCTGTTTCTCTGGCGTACGTTGTATCTTGACTTTCTGAAATACCCTTGTATTTAAGCCGAGGGCCCCTGCAGCAGGCAAAATTCCCTCACAACTGTTTATCTCACTGCAACAGCCAGCCATGACACAACTACTCCATCTGCTTCATCTGATATGCGAGAACATTTTTGAAATGTTTATGAGAAAGAAGTGGCAGTTGAAATATTAGCATTTCTGCAAGGTAAGTCAGTGGACTGTGTGGTGTCGACTGTGGGGACAATGTTCATGAGGAACACAATGAGGCTGGATGTGGGTAACAGCCCAGTAACCACTTAGTTCGATGTGGGAAACCAGCTATAAACCACATACTGGCTGGCCAGCACATTCCCGTTCATCATTTATACACCAGCTGGATTTGATTTGATCCTGGGATGCTTTCCCAAATCCCAAAAGCGGCACACTAACATGTGTGGGCTATTTGTGCAAGTCAAAGCCTCTGTGTACCATAATTAATCTGATCTTGCTTTTGTGGTTCTTTGGGAGAGATATGTAGGAGAGTGTAAACATATTCGTAGATCACTAACTTAATACCAGTTCTTGCATCTTTTTAAATGGGCTTTGGTTAAATACACTATGTGATCAAAAGTATCCAGACATACTCAAAAATACGTTTTTCATATTAGGAGCATTGTGCTACCATCTACTGCCAGGTACTCCATATCAGCAACCTCAGTAGTCATTAGACATTGCAAAAGAACATAATGGGGCACTCGGCGGAACTCACGGACTTAGAACGTGGGCAGGTGATTGGGTGTCACTTGTGCCATACGTCTGTATGAGAGATTTCCAAACTCCTAAGCATCCCTAGGTCCACATTTTCTGATGTGATAGTTAAGTGGAAACTTGAAGGGACACATACAGCTCAAAAGTGTACAGGCCGACCTCTTCTGCTGACTGATGGACACCGTCGACAGCTGAAGAGGGTTGTAATGCATAATAGGCAGAAATCTTTTCAGACCCTCACACAGGAATTCCAAACTGCACCAGGATCCACTGTAAATACTATGACAGTTAGGCGGGAGGTGAGAAAACTTGGATTTCATGGTCAAGCAGCTGCTCATAAGCCAGGCCTCGCTTGGTATAAGGAGTGTAAAAGTTGGACGATTGAACAGTGGAAAAACATTGTGTGGAGTGACGAATCATGGTACAAAAAGCAGCGATCTGATGGGAGACTGTGGGTATGGTAAATTCTCAGTGAACATCATCTGTCATTGTGTGTAGTGCCAACAGTAAAATTCGGAGGCAGTGGTGTCATGGTGTGGCCGTGTTTTTCATGGAGGGGGCTTGGACCCCTCGTTATTCTGCATGGCACTATCACAGCACAGGCCTACATTGATGTTTAAAGCAACTTCTTGCTTCCCACTGTTGAAGACAAATTTGGGGATGGTGATGGCATCTTTCAACATGATCGAGCACCTGTTCATAATGCACAGACTATGGCAGAGTGGTTACATGGCGATAACCTGCCTGTAATGAACTGGCTTGCACAGAGTTGTGTCTTGAATCTTATAGAACACCCTTGGAATGTTTTGGAACACCGACTTCGTGCCAGGCCTCATCGACCAACATCACTACCTTGCCTCAGTGCAGCACTCCTTGAAAAATGGGCTGCAGTTCCCCAAGAAACCTTCCGGCACCTGATTGAACGTACGCCTGCGAGAGCGGAAGCTGTCATCAAGGCTAAGAGTGGGCCAACACTATACTGAATTCTAGAATTACTGATAGAGGGTGCCACGAACTTTTAATTCATTTTCAGCCAGACGTCTCGATACTTTTGATCACATAGTGTAGCTGACATCTATCTTGCAGCATCTGCCAGTTCAGGTTCTTCAGCATTACCCTAATGTTCTACCGCAAGTTAATCAAATGTGACCATTTGTGCTGCCTTTCTTTATACACATTTGTTATATCTTGTTAGTATTATTTGGTACTTATCCTGCACGTTTTAGCAATATTTTAGGTTGGGTCATACTAGTGTTTTGTAAGTAATCTCCTTTGTAGACTGAAGCATTTATCCTATGCTTTAACTATGATTGAGCCTACGAAATCATTCCATTTATATCAGCACAAATTGAGGTATTTGTATGAGTTGACTGATTGCAATTGTGACTGGTACTGTACTCAGAAGACACTATATTTTGTTTAGTACATAATTTTACATTTCTGAACACTTAAAGTAAGTCATCAATATCTGCACCACTGTGAAATCTTGTCAAGAGGTGACTGAGTATTTGTGGAGCTCCTTTCTTATAGTACTTCAGGGTAAATGAATGGACCATCCACGATATGTCTGACTAGGAACCCCTTGCGTATGAGGTCACAGAAGGACAATGATGTTTATGGATTCAATTCCCTGGATATTGTCTACAGTGCAACCACAATATTGGATGCTAATGACAACAGGGGGCAGGACTGGAGGTATCCAAAGGTGAGCACAACATGAGGCCACGCGGAGCATAGTTTAACTGCTTAGTCGACTAGTAACTCACACCAGTAGTAGTGGTGTGTTGATATAAAGCAGAGCAATGGCAACGATAAACACTGCAAATGTTGAATTATATCTACAACAGCTGCCAAAGTTGACATTTCATTAGAAGGGAACCCACAGCATTTTGCAGAGTGAGAAAGTAGTGGCAGGTGAAATATTAGTGCTTGTGCAAGATGTGTCAGTGGAATGTGTGGTGTCAACTGTGTATACAATGTACATGAGGAGTAAGATGATGATACATGCTTAAAGTGATACTGAAACAAGTGTAGAGTCATGTAGTCATTGTCAGACCAGGGAGCCACAAATCCCGTCTCCAGTGAAATGTAGGAAAGGACAATCATTATCCCATGAGCGGGTAGTGCATATAATTATGCACACAGAAGATCATCCACAGCACAGCAAAGAAAGAGATTTCATATAAGTCTGCAGCAACATTCTGGTATAGTACATAAGAAAAACTATGGATATTCAAGGAAGGACAAGGTTACTTGTTACAAAAACTGGTGTTCGTGCATTTCAAGGATGCTCGATACAATTCACAGATGGTGCACGATAGTGACCTACTATGCTAATCACATCAAACTGCACAAAACATAGATTACAGGAATTTCAAGGTAAGCAGTGGATGGTTGCATAACTTCAAACAAGAAATTTGTTTTCAACTCCGACCAGGTCCCACCTGGAGAGGAACTGCATATGAAAGGGACCCTCGAAATTAGAGGTATCAAGAAAGTTGCATCAAGATCAACTAATGTCAATGCTTTAACACATCCATGGATGAAAAATTGGCTGGAAAGTTATTTACTGTGCTACTAGAAGTTGGAGATGCTCTGTCCTCTACAATTTTTTTGGTGTGTATGATCTTGCAAGTGCAAGGGGATATTTACATTATGCAAGAGTGGGAAAATGAACTTAAGAGAACTGCAACTATGGTGTGAGCACTGTTTTTGACCAATAACTGGTCAAATAACTTGCTTTTGCTCGTTTCCTGGTTGTGTGTAAATGTCGTGCTCCCTTGAAGCAAATTATCACTCTTGAAAAGTGTGTGACATAGCAGTTCATACCACCTAGCACCACTGGAAAAATTCAGCCTTTTGACATTTGTTTCTTCTGTACCTATAAAAATATTATCACACTGTCTGCACCTATGCCTTATAGGATAGCCAGTTTCTCAGTAAGATCCATGACAGGCTGTTTTGCATTTGGTTGCATGCCATCACATTCCATCTGTTCTCATTACCCCTTTACACCAACATGTTTCTACATGCATTCCTTAAGAATGGATACGTAGTTGAATATGCACCGTTTGCAACTCCCAAGGAGTCTGCCTTTGATTTTGATGCTGCAAACCTTTGTGATAACTGTGGCGCACCATTTTTCTTCTGGCATTCATGGTGCAAGTTAGTGGTTTGTTTTTAATATATCTTGAATGTCAACAATGTCCATTTTGTGAAGTGTGATACATGCATCCCTTAGAAAGTTCATCTCTGCACCTCCCAGACACTCATTTTCTGTTGCCCTCCTGATGCACATGACTTTCAAAATGAGCCTTTCTATAGAACCTTGCACTCAATGGGTTCATTTGAGCTTGCTATTATCTGGCATGTCATTAATATATTACTTTTGTTAATAAATGTCATATGTTACTGAGTCAAACACTTTTCAGAAGTCAAGAAACACTGCAGCTACCTGATCCATGGCTTTCACGATGTCAGTTTTTCCATACTAATTAAAAATGCTGTGGCAAAAATAATTTAAAGAATCTCACATGAAGTGATGTTTAAAAAATTGGTTTGCTTTCCAGAAAAGAAAAATCACTATATATGCCAGCAGTGAATATTCAGAAAAAATAAGCTCATCATTAAATCAGAGGAAAAAATGTCGCAGCAATAGTCTATAATCTGTATTATCAAATTCAGTGAATTACTCATTACTTTTTTTTACAAAATACAGAGTTATAGAACCAGGACAGTGTGTTACAGAGTTTAACCCTCATCCAATAAGTAGTAAACAAAGAGTAACTGTGGTATCAAGTGAATGCCACTACTATTCTGACTGGAAAACAATTCCCCAAGGAGTCCTGCAAGGTGCAAAGCTGGGCCCTTACATGTTTTTATAATATGTAAATGATTTACTACTAAGCACTAATAAGCATTCGGTCTTATCTGCAAATGACCTCACTTTTGAAATATAAAATGATGATCCATAAAAAAAATCCAAACAGCACGCAAAGCACTTTACACCCCTGGTTTCATCAAAAAATAACTAAAGCTGAATTTCCTAAAGATGCAGATGATATAGCTCAAAATTAAATTTTCGGAAATGAGAGGTAACTAGTAACATTGAGGAAATTATGGCAGAAACCCAGGTGAAATTTTTAGGTCTACATCTCAAGAAAAAATCTAAATTTGAAGACACACACACATAGACTATTTACCAAACAAATTGAATAGCCCAGCCTGCCCATTAAAACAAAGCTCTACATGAGGACATGGACATACAATTTCAACCCCTCTAGCCCCAGGAAAAGTCTTTTTTTAACAGTGGGTGATGTGCTTTACATTTTATTAGTACTCACAAGATGTTAAAGCCACAAAAAGTAGAAATTTCAGTAAAAACGTGATTTTTGGTGGTGAAATTCCGCTAATTGGAATCACTGTTATTGCATCCTCAATAACTGACATAGATAAGATCTTAAAGTTGAGAGCTCTTTGGAGACAAATTTAAAATCATTAAATAAAAATTATGAATAAATGGATATTTTTTTAACCTTCCCAGTTAATAATGTTCTTATAGCCACTAATAGTTGAGAAAATGAGAATGCATGGAGATGGGTCACCAATACTAGGAATTAATTCCTATAAAAAGGTACATTTTCTTCACTCCTAAGCAACATGGTTTGTCATTTCTTGAAATACGTGGCATACTTTTACCTTTTTCACCAATTTTTAAACATTCAACTTAATTTTATTCTCAGGGAGGATCCAACACCGATATTCCTAGTACAAAACATTTTCTTGAAAATATCTGTAATACAGAAAGCAAAAATTACTCCCTCAGTGGCAGCAGATGTAAATATGAAAAATTACATAAAACTGTAAAAACATCCAGAAGAAAAGGAAGGGTTGGAGGAATTCATTTCTTTTTCTCCCATCAAGTCTAATATATCTAACCTTGATCAATATCATCTACCTATTTTTCTGGTATTTGTCATAGCCAAGCATCATCTCATGGCATGTTAGATTCTGACAATTGCAACAATGCTGCAATCTGCAGAAAACTTGTAATGAAAGAAATGAATTCTCTGCAAAGAATTATGATTAGTATCATGTTTTTCACCTATCCTTGAGTAGTACAGGTTTCTTTTTCTCCAAACTGGTTCTCTGTTCTGCATATTTTTACCACTTTTCATAGTTCTATGAGTTTTCTATCTTTCACCACTTTGTGAGTATATTTCCTCTTTTTCTATTGTGAATATTTTTACCTCACTGATAACATTCATGAAAATATTTAATTTATATTCTGTCTGTGAACAAGTAGCACTTCATGGCTTCCATGTTACTGATATTTTTCCTTATATAAGCACCATAGCACTCTACCTTTATGAAATTATGACGTTTGAAACAATGCTGCAATCTGCAGAAAACACTTTTCAATTAAAGAAAACAAAGCTCTTGAGTCAGCTATGATTATTATAATGCTCAACTGACAACAAATACCTTGTGCTGAACCAGGGTTCCTGTGAGGAGAGGGCTGATCATCCCTGGCAAAGTGGCAACAGTATTGCTCATTCCCATCAAAATGCTTGCAAACTGTGGTGCCAAGTCAAGGTGATTCACACTGAAAAGTAAAGGAACAAAAACTGTATTAATAGACAGTTCCTTTCTATTTCAAACAGAATGGTACTGCACAGAGAAAGAAATTCTCCGACCTATCATTCCTTCCACAAAAACTAAATGATTTATATTAATGGCTCAGTAATTACATTTTGGTTTGTATCCATCCTGATTACATTTTCAGTGTTCATGTTTTTTAAATAATGTTTTGGCGAACATAATACATTTGCAAACATCCAATATGCGTTCCTATTTTACAGTGTGGATACTTAATATTCAGCCTTTTTTTGTATTAATGTTGTCATATTACAAAGGAATATGCTGTATAAGCTTCTTACCACATCATGATTTATCCAAGTTGCAGCATTTAGATGCTACTTGCTTCCCAACATCAGAGATGAAGTGACCTACAAAAAGTCTTACATGGATTGCAGTGAGTCCCGTGGTATGTCCAACTTGTCAAATCAATGATAACTGGGCATCAACCTTTGTGTTAGTATTATCATCCACCAAGTAGTTTGATTGTTATTCTTTCATGAAGCCTAAATAGATGGACAAAAACACAATTTCCTTCTGCAGTTATCTTTTGTGACATGTGGTGAATCACTGGCAGCATGGCAGAACACACGGTTGATGCATGAAGAAGCTCCTACCCACCTACATATAACTTTAGCCAGCATCTCAACAGCATTGTCCTCAGCCAGCTGACTGGACAAGCAGGTCCTACAGCAAACTTCAGCTACAGAACCTTATCTTTTACATTAACTCAGAGGGCCACCACATGTCATGTATTTATTTACCTGGTTCCTGGTAGCAATATATTTGAACAACTTGTCTTTAGCCCAAGCTGCAACATCT
The DNA here is from genome assembly GCF_023897955.1 of Schistocerca gregaria. Lineage (NCBI taxonomy): Eukaryota > Metazoa > Arthropoda > Insecta > Orthoptera > Acrididae > Schistocerca > Schistocerca gregaria. The sequence continues at coordinate 488,859,896 of NC_064927.1, forward strand.
AAATAGATACAGTAGTACATATGAACCACCAGTGAGAAAAACACCATCATAAAAACTGAAAACTTTCGAGTTGACAAAAAAATCTAATTAGTCTAATTCACAGACACACTGAAAAAGTCAAGATCACAGCTGAATGTACTTTCTTCAGAGCACCCCCTCCTGCCACTACTTGGTGAGCACATTTCTTAACCATCCAATTTAGGGTAGGTGGATAGTTAAAAAATACACTCACCAAGCAGCAGCAAGAGACCACACAAATAAAGGTATTAAAGATGGCAAGCTATCAGAGCCAGTGGCTCCTCCTTCTGACAGAAGGGCTGAAGGGGAAGGAAGGGGCGTGAAGGAAAAGGACTGGTGATGTTTATGAAAATGGGTAGAGTTTGTAAAAGTTGCCTGGAACCTCTCAGGGAAGACTCACCGGATGGGATGAGAAGAAAGACTGATTGTCGGGGACTGCATTAGATGAGATTTGAAAACCTGAGAGCTTGTAGGTTGAAGACAGGGTAATATGCAAGACACAGAGATTACTGCCAAAACATTATATATGAGAAAGAGTGAAAAGCTCCATACACTGTGTGTGATAGAGGTCGGGGGGCAGGGGAGGGACAGAAAAAAATAGATAAGCCAGAAAATGAAAGATACAGAAAACTAAAAGGAAGTGAAGAAAAGAACAGTTACTGTGAAAAAGTGCCGAGACTGAAGAAATTAATGTAAATTACAGACAGATGGGTGGAGAGAACTTAGGGCATGTTGCAACACTAGTTCCCCCCTGCGGAGTTCTGAGAAACTGGTGTCTGGGGGACAAATCCAGATGGCACATGTGGTGAAACATACACCAAGGTCACAACTGTCATGTTGCACAGCATGCTTTGCAATAGGATATTGTATGTTGCCTGTATATGCCCCCTGACTATGGCCATTCATCCTAACTGATAACTTGGTGGTAGTCGTGCTGATGTAAAAGCCCAAACAGTTTTTACCTAACAACTGGTATGCGTGTTGTCATTTAACAAGTGGCTCTCCCTTTGGCAGTATATGTTTTGCCAGTTACAGGGCTGGTATAGGCAGTGGTGGGAGGGTGCACAGGTCAGGTCTTACAGAGGGGACAATGCTGGGGGTAGGAGCCATAGGGCATGGGATGTGGCAAGTATATTGCAGAGCTCGGGAGGGCAACGAAAAGATGTTCTAGGTGTGGTGGGCAAAAAGAGAATGGACCTCATTTCAGAGCATAATTCTAGGAAGTTGTAGCCTTATCATAGTAGCTGATTAATATATTCAAGACCAGGATACGACTGAATAACAAGTGGTGTATTCTTAGGTTGTTTTTTGGAAAGCTCAATAATACCAGGATTAGATGTGATGGCTCAAGAAATCTGTTTTTGAACTAAGCCAGTGGGGTAATTACGTACTTGTGGCCTGCTGCCACTTGGTGAGCAGATTTTTTTTTATATATCAAATTACATTATATTCTAAAAAATTGATTATTTGCATTGATGTTACAAGATTATTATTATTATTATTATTATTATTATTATTATTATTATTTTCAAACTTGAAATTATCTCCTGAAGTCAGCCAAACAGTTCAAATTAACCCTGTACAATCTAATGTATTGCTGTGTAAATGGTTAATTATCTCTGTGACACAATTAAGAATTGTAGAAGCATAGAAAAATTCAAAATATGGAATCTCACATTAATAAATAAAATGAAAGAAGAATTTATAGGAACCTACTGTGACAGTTGGAAATTTGTGCCAGGCTGGGACTTGAACCTGGCTTTCCTGCTTATCACAAGTCACCTTTACCATTAAACTATCTGTTCACACCTCCGAGTATGACTCAAACTTTCACTGTCACTAGTGGGATGTACATCCCCTACGGCAAAGTAAGCCATGGGCCTCCACCAACTCCATTTCCTCAGTGGTGTCTTCCCACATATCTCCATGGGAGAACTTGTTGTAGACTGCATGCCACTTAACTTGGCAGGTAAGGTCTGGATGCGTAGAAGCAAGGATACATCATGTGACGTGCCAAGTAATAGCAGTCAGTCAGCCATAGCGCGTGGACAAGTTTATTTCGTACTGTGCGGAGTGAGTTTATGATTGGTTTTACTCTGTTGTATTCTTTTGAAGGTCATTTTGAGGCAGTCTCATCTATATGAGTGGCAAAAGCAAATCTTACCCAGCATTAAACAAGCAGGTGCAAGAATTAGTGTTTTGTGTGTGTCAGTTCTCTACACAGAAATCTACAAGTGGCATCCACGTCTCTTCACAAAGCATCTCCCGGTGTTGCCAAGTGCCACCAACTTTGTGTATATCAGTTCTTTAGACAGGAGTCAGAAGTGGCATTCACGTCTGTTCACAAAGCACCTCTCGGTGTTGCCAAGTAACAAGATCTAACAGTTGAGACGTGGAATGCTGGGGTAAAGACTGTTCAATGGATCGCGAATGAAGCCAACACATCTGCTGAACAGATCACTTAATTTTAAATCGCCTGGTAAGTGCCAAAATCAAAAGAAAGTCATAAGTGAACTCATGAACGTATTACGTCACAAAATATTTGACATATATAGTAAAGGCAAATATTCTGTGGCAGATAAATTGTGTTCATACATGAAAGAAGCCAACAGTTTCAATGGCAGCAAATCTACCAAGCTCAGAATATTGAGGAAAATGGGATTTAAATACAGGAAAACCAATGACAGAAGAAAACTGCTCTTGGAGAAAAGTGACATTGTAACAGAAAGAACTGTGTGCACATGATGCACAAGATAAAACAAGCTGGAAAGTCACGTGTTTCTAGCTGGATGAGATGTATTTGAATCATAACCATTCAAGGTCAATGTACTGGAAGACAAATGAGGATGTTGGAGCCCTGCAGGTTCCTGTGGGCAAAGGGAGACATCCTATTGTGCTTCACGCTGGTTCGGCAGACTTAATACCAGAAACTATATTAATATTTAAAGCATCAAAGTCAAAGCATTCCGATGACTACAACTCTGAAATGACTTATGCTGTCTTCAAGCAGTGGTCTGTACAACAGCTACTTCTGTACCAGGTCGAGAATCCTGTTATTGTCATGGACAATGTAAGTATGCACTCTGTGCAAGTAAATCAGGCTTCCACATCAAATACCAGAAGAGATGAAATTATTTCATGGATGTCATGTAATGCAATTCCTCACACTGTGTCACAAACCAGGGCAGAGTTACTCAAGCTTGTAAATGCATACCACCCTTAAATACAGCACTTACGAGACAGATGAACTTGCAAGACAGCATCATCACTGAGTAATCAGTTTACCAATATCACTGCCATGACAATCCTATTGAGATGGTATGGTTGCAATTTAAGGCCCATATTGCATAAAGATATAGCATCTTCTGGACTGCTTACATTGAAAGATGCACACACGAATCAGTGAACAACATAACTATCACTGCATAGACAAACTGCATCAGACATTCAGAAACACTGCAGGAAGATTTTAAAAAGTAAATCGAAAGAGTTGGTGATGGAGGCTTTCATCATTAATCTTCACTATTCTGACTCTGAGGGTGAAGATAATGTTTTGGGCTACTTGTGCCAGTAGCACTTACTACTGCATTTAAAAATGTTGTACAACTTAAGCTCATATTACATAATGTGAGACTGAGTTTCCTTGGCTGGTAATGGACCAATAAAAGACTTTTTTATTCCTTAGCAGTTTCTTTGTGGACTTTGTTTAAAGCTTGCCTTTGGTCTTCAACAACTCACTGATTTTGTTGTGAACTCTATTTGAAGTTTGAATCCTAGCCATAAAAGAATGTAAAATTTATTTTGTATTTATGATAGACTGCTGCCTTCACTTTTGAAACAGTAATTCTTCATTCATATCACATTATATGTCATTTATGTCAGTGATGAAATATTCTAATATCTTCTTTGAAAATTTGTGTTGGAAAGATTATCAAAATCTGTCCTGGCTTTCCCTGAGATTACTCCCAACAAACAGTGAATGGAAACTGGTTGTATATAATGTATAGCAACAACTACATGCAATATAAATGATATAAATAACAATTATAAATTATTTGATACAAGCGAGGTGTCTAGAAACAGAAAAATATTTAATACAAGTGAGGTGTCTAGAAATAGAAAATGCAATTGCTTTTTTAATATAACAATTTTTAATGTATGAAGAACCTTTTTCATATTTCTGCAATATGTTTCTTTCAGATGCCTGCTGAAAAGATCCTGTACATGTAGATTGCTAAGACATTTTTCTTAAGTCACTTAAAAAATGACAGGTATAAATTTCATATATGCAAATATTTACTCTGCAGCTCCAAATAAATAACTGTAACTGCATTTTGCAAACCGTCAAAAGATGAATGTATTCTTCAGGTTCAAAAGGGTGATATAAATACTTATAAACGTGCTGCAATTTTTCCTGTTAGCCACTTGTATTGCAAAAAAAGTTACGAGTATTATAAAAATTGTGTGAAGATGGTCAAAAGACACTGCTGGTCCAGGATGTGTCAGTAAACGTGCATTTTTTTGCTGTTTTTCTTCTTTATAAACTTTATTTTGCAACACATCAAAATATGAATGTATTTTCAGGGTTCAAGCGGGAAATGCAAGTAAATATGCTATGGTTCTTCCCAATTATTCATCACATTTTTTTCTTGCATTGATTGATGGAGACAGCAAACAATGTAAATCTGTCTGTTATTGTGGTCACTGTTCATCCTAATAGCATACACTGTTATTTTTCTATGTTACACATTTTCCAAGGCAGACAGTTTGATGATGTGGTGTTCTTCACAAAGGTGTGAACCATTGTGCTTGTCACATTTCTTGTATGCGTATGTAGTTAATGGTTGGCAGTCAGTAGCCGACTGTCAAATGGAGTGCAGCTAATGCACAGTCTGGCTACATTGCAACAGATGGCTCCCCCAACACAACTAACTGCTGGTTGTGCAAAATCTCCAGCTACCTACTAAGATAAGTGGCATGCACTGTAGTAGTGTTCAGAAATCACAGGAAGAAAAAACAGTGATAAAGTTTGGAGTTTAATGGTTAAGGTGAATGCTCTCAATAAGCATGAAATTGGGTTTGAGCTCCAGTTTGGCACAAAGTTTCAGTTGCCACTACAGGTTTGCTACAATGCAGTTTCAGCATATCTGAATGACTTGCACTGATATCACTTCATGTCACTGCATCTTCGGTCATTTAATCCCCATTGATACTGTAATTTCATTTCAATGCATTTAATTCACCTCAAAAGAATTAATGATGTCAACCATTAATGATTAATCTCAGCCATATGATATAAGCATTGAAGACAGAGAATAGTGGTAAAAATGAGAAAACAGTTCTGCAGGTACTTGATAGACGTAGCTAAGATGTGGTCACTGACAAACACAGACACACTCATGCAAACACTTAATATCAAAAGCTCTGTAATAAAAGTGCAATTTACCCATTCATCAATAAACTCACAAGCAGATGCAACAAGCACCATCAAGAAAAAATAAGACTGGCAGAAGTATTTTGAGATGGTAACTAAATTTTAAACTGGTCTAGTATGTTATTAAGGACACAAGAGTTCATGATCAGTTTTAACATGATTAAATAAGTTAACTACAATGAATTACAGAGCACCACAAATAAATCATGAATGAAACAGATATCATGCATGCACACTACATATGCCTACTGACAGAGCGTATGTGCACCCCGATACAGTTGTTGGTTTCAACAATAAATAGTAAAGTAAGATACTTTCTGTACAGTCATCATACAAAAAAACAATATAAAATGTATTTCAATGAACCATTCTCATTAAGTGGTACAAAAATTTGCTGTTTGAAATACCAGCTGTTCACAAGATTTCTAATTCACAAATAAAGGATTGGGACTGGACAAAAACAGCCTTTATGTTATAGGAACTATCTACTCCATTTCATTATTTTGTTATCTATTTCATTTTATTAACCAGTTAAATAAAAATGCTAACTGATGAATAATTTTAGAGCAAACTGAAGCAATAGCTTTTTCTGAAATGGCCCTCCAGTTAAGAAGTATAACTTGTGGTCAATGATCATAAGTACTCGTATGTTATACAAACCAATAGTAACACTGTAATAATGCACTGCAAAACAATACAATTCATTTTGTGAAGGTATGATATACTAGGTTTACCATAATAGCAGCCGCCGCTGACTTCTTTGTGAAATAGTGTACAAACAAATC